>NC_084802.1:251939583-252242613 GCF_963169125.1 Humulus lupulus | reverse complement strand
ACTCACCATTTTCACCTCAAAAACCAATCTGATTAACCCCCAAATCAAGCCAACAATCCAAACTAATCATCACAGAGGTTATTCTATAGATTCAGCAGCAAAACCTAACGAGGATTCTAGCTCAAAGCCTCATCAAACTCAAGGATGAATCTTCATATCTCCAACATGCAAAACTCTTAACACATCAGCAGAAATTTCAAGCACAATTAAAATAATTTAAAAGCTTACCCTTGCTTAATTGAGTCTCTGAGTTGATCTCCTAAGCTCCAAGCTCCTAGCCTCCAAAGTTCTAACTTGATTCTTAGTTTGCAATTAGTTTTCACAAAAAGAACCTCCAAGCTTCCAAGGAAGAAGATAAGAGAGAGAGAGAGAGATAAAGTGGGTGGGTCGGTTCCTAAGTTCTGAGTGTTTCCTTAACTTTGTTTTATTCAACTTAAGCTTCTAAGGTTACCTCAAAGCTTGGGGTGCCAAAAACATCCCTGAGGGCAAAATAGTAAATTTCCCCAATATTTCCTCCTAAACATTCTAACCTCAAATATATCTCCAAATATTTATTTCCATAACCCGATAACCCCATAAAATGTCTAATACCCGAAATTCCCCTCGACTCACCCCGAGTTAGATTTTTGACCCTGTTGTGATTTTCTAGCTAACCGCTCCCTAGGACCGTCTCGGATCGTACAACACAGATATATCACAATTATCACATTTATGCCCTCAACGGGCTAAAATTGCAAACATGCCCCTAATAACCAAATGGGGCCCACATGCATATTTAATTCACCTAAACATGCATCACTAACCCAATATTCACACAAATTCACATATTATAATAATAATTCACTTATTGCACTCCAGGCACGCTAATCAAGGCCCTAAGCCTTATTAGCAGATTTGGGTCATTACAACTATCCCCTCCTTACAGAAATTTCATCCTCGAAATTACCTGAACAACTCGGGATACCATTCCCGCATCTCAGATTCAAGTTCCCACGTTGCCTCCTTGACCTTGATGTTCCTCCACAGCACTTTTACCAAGGTGATGGTCTTACTCTGCAAGAATTTATCCTTCTGGTCGAGTATATGAACTGGCTTCTCTTCATAAGACAAATCCTGATCCAGCACAAAATTCTCATAACTCAGAACATGTGTCGAGTCAGACACATACTTCCGGAGCATGGACACGTGAAACACATCATGAACCCCTGACAAGGCTGGAGGCATCGCCAATCTATAAGCTACCTCTCCAACCCGCTCTAGAATCTCGAAGTGGCCAACAAATCTAGGGCTAAGCTTGCCCCGAACACCAAATCGTTTCACTCCCCTCAAAGGTGAAACCCTAAGGAACACATGGTCACCAACATGAAACTCCATGCTCCTGTGTTTCAGATCTGAGTAACTCTTCTGGCGACTCTGGGAGGCTATCATTCGAGCTCTAATCTTCTCAACTACCTCCTTGGTCCTCTGAACCATCTCAGGACCTAAGTACTTCCTCTTATCGGTCTCATCCCAATAGATAGGTGATCTGCACTTTCTCCCATAAAGCATCTCATACGGAGCCACTCCGATAGTCGTCAGATAGCTGTTGTTGTACGAGAACTCAATCAAAGGGAGATACTTACTCCAAGATCCCCCAAAGTCTAGCACACAGGCTCGCAACATGTCCTCCAATATCAGAATCGTCCTCTTAGTCTAACCATCTATCTAAGGATGATAAGCGGTACTAAATCATAATTGTGTCCATAGCCTTTTGCAGACTCTCCCAGAACTTGGAGGTGAAGGTGGGGTCCCTATCGGATACTATCGACCTTGGAGCCCCATGAAGTCGAACAATTTCTTTCACATATAACTCAGCATACTGCACCATAGTATAAGTCATCCTGACTGGTAAAAAGTGGGCGGACTTGGTGTACCTATCCATAATCACCCACACAGAATCATGCTGTCCCACAATCTTCGGCAAACCAACCATGGAGTCCATGACGATATCTTCCCACTTCCACTCCGGAATCCCTAGAGGCTGCAGGACCCTACTGGCATTTGATGTTCAGCCTTGACCTGCTGACAAGTTAAGCACTTGGCCACATAATCCACCACATCCCTCTTCATGCCCGACCACCAATACAAAGCTCTCAAATCCTGGTACATATTCGTCGTACCTGGATGTAAGGAATATGGAGAGGTATGCAGTTCATCTAAGATATCTCGCCGGATATCTGAATCCATCGGAACACAGATCCAACCTTTATACTTCAGTAACCCCATCTCCGAGATAGAAAAGTCCTTAGCCGCTCCATCTAAGACGTTCTCCCTGTAACCCCTCAACTGGGAATCATTCCCCTATGCCTCCTTGATCCTCTCAAGGAGGGTAGACTGAAGAGTGATGTTGGCTAACCGACCAACCACAAACTCTATACCCGCTCTAGTCATCTCCTCAGCTAGCTTATCAGATATCTATCTCAAACTGAACAGCTGTCCTAGGCCTTTCCGGCTCAATGCATCAACAACTACATTAGCCTTCCCAGGATGGTATAGGATGTCACAATCGTAATCCTTAACCAACTCCAGCCACCGTCTCTGGCGCATATCCAGATCCTTCTGAATAAATAAGTACTTCAAACTCTTATGGTCAGTGTATATCTTGCACTTCTCACCATATAGGTAATGTCTCCAAATCTTAAGTGTGAATACCACCGCTGCCAATTCTAGGTCATGCGTAGGATATCTCTGCTCATACTCCTTTAACTGCCTCGATGCGTAGGCTATTACCTTCCTAGCTTGCATTAGCACACACCCTAAACCTTGCCTGGAAGCATCACAATAAACCACAAACTTCTCGTTGTTTGTCGGCAGACTCAACACTGGCGCGGTGATCAGTCACCGCTTCAACTCTTTGAAACTGTTCTCACATCTGTCTGTCCAAACATACTTTGTCTTCTTCTTTGTCAATTATGTAAATGGTGTAGATATCCTGGAGAACCCTTCAACAAAACGCCGATAATACCCTGCCCATTCCAGAAAAATCCTCACCTCAGGAACAATGCTCGGTCTAGGCCAGTCTCTCACTGCATCAATCTTATTTGGATCGACCAGAATCCCCTCCTTATTGACGATATGGCCCAGAAATGTAACTTGCGGTAACCAGAATTCGCACTTGCTGAACTTAGCATATAACCTATGCTCCCTTAACCGCTGCAAGACCAGACGTAGATGCTGCTTATGCTCTGTCTCTGACTGAGAGTACACCAGAATGTCGTCGATGAACACAATCACGAACTTGTCTAAATAGTTCTTGAAAACCCTATTTATCATGTCCATAAAAACAGCTGGGGCATTGGTTAATCCAAAGGACATAACCAGGAATTCATAGTGTCCATACCTCGTGCGGAAAGTGGTCTTTGGTATGTCCTCCTCTTTGATCCTTAACTGATGGTAACCTGACCGGAGATCTATCTTAGAAAACACTGTCTTTCCCTGCAGCTGGTCAAACAAATCGTCAATCCTAGGCAGTGGATACTTATTCTTAATGGTCACCTTGTTCAGCTCCCTGTAGTCAATACACATCCTAAGAGATCCTTCCTTCTTCTTGACAAACAACACTGGAGCACCCCATGACGAGAAACTCGGTCTGATGAACCCCGAATCCATTAACTCCTGCAACTGAATCTTCAACTCCACCGGAGCCATTCTGTAAGGTGTCCTAGATACTGGCTTCACTCCTGGTATCATCTCTATAACAAAATCAATCTCCCGCTGCGGCGGCAGCCCTGGCAGATCTGTTGGAAATAAATCTGGAAACTCGCATACCAATCTGGTCTCCCCCGGTCTAACCAACAAAACCCTAGAGGTATCCACAACATTCACCAGGAACCCTATGCAACCTCCCTGCATCAGGTCTCTAGCCTTTAGTTCTGAAATCATAGGTACCCACGGTTCACTAGCTGTTTCCACAAATACAAAGGGTACCTCCCCATCTGGTTCAAAGGTCACCATCCTGCGATTGCAGTCAATCGTTGCCCCGTACTTTGATAGCCAATCCATCCTTAGGATCACATTGAAGTCATCCACCACAAGCTCAATCAGACCAGCAAACAATTGCCTACCATCTACCTCTACTATTAAAGCTCTAATCTACCTCCTAGAGACTACCAACTCCCCAGTCGGCAACAAAGTCTAAAAACCCCTAGCATACAGAACACTAGGTCTACACAGCTGATCTATCACTCTAGCAGACATAAACGAATGAGTATCTCCCGAATCAAACAATGCAGTATAAGAAGAACCAGCACTAGAAATCTGACCTGTCACAACTGAGGGGCTAGCCTCCGCCTCAGTCTGAGTCAAAGTAAACACCCTGGCAGGAGCGAGACTGTCGCCCTGCTTCGACTCCTCCTTCCTGGCTTGTGGGCAGTCCTTCTTTAGATGATTGGCACTCCCACAGATGAAGCAGGCCCTAATCTTGCACTCACCTTGATGTTGTCGTCTACACCGAGGACACACCAGAAAACTCCTCCAGTTGTCACTTCCGCCCTGATGGCCACTAGAACCACCCCGTGCCCTTCTATCTGAACTGGGAGGAACAAAGGAATCTGGGGCCTTCCTCTTCTTCTCACTGGAGCCACTACCCCGACTGGATTAAATAAAAGGAGTCAGCATCCTCCTGGCATCGCGCCTAACAGTGCTCTCTCTCCAAATCTGGTCCTCCGCCCCTTTAGCGGTAAGGGCATTGTCTACAACCTGAGCATAGGTAGTAGTCTTTGGATCCAAGGTGATCTTCACATCACGGGCGATCATAACATTCAATCCCCGTATGAATCTGTCTCTTCTTGCCGCATCTGTCGGCACTAAATCTGGCGCGAACTTCGCCAATCGGTCAAATTTCAGAGCATACTCTGTCACGATCAACCGGTTATGGGTCAGGTTGATAAACTCATCAACCTTCGTAGCTCGAACGGCAACACTAGAATACTTCTCATTGAAGATGTTCCTGAACTCTTCCCAGGTCATAGCTGTCACATTTCTCCTTTGAACTACTACATCCCACCAGATGTAGGCATCCTCTCTAAACATGTAGCTTGCACAAGCTACCCTCTCGATCCCCTCAACCCTCATAAAATCAAGAATAGAGGAAATCATATTCATCCACTGCTCTGCCCGCAGTGGGTCTGGTCCACCCTCAAAGGTGGGAGGATGCTGCTTTCTGAACCTTTCATATAATGGTTCCCACTTGTTCTCTACAACAGGTTGAACTGGCACTGACGCCATAACCTGCTGAATTGGCAACCCAGTGACCTGTGGAGGGGCCTGTTGCCTCAACTATTGGAGCTCTTCTTCTGTTCGTTGCAACCTTGCTTCCATTTTTGCAAACATCTGCTGCCAATTCTATCGGGCAGGTGGAGGGTCCTGACCCTGGTTATCATCCTCGGTCCGACTGCCGCAGATTCTAGATGATTGTCGAGGCATCTCAACAAATATGCATGCAATCAATGACGCCGCTCATCAGGCATGATAACAACTTCCAAAACCACCTCCCAATTCACGTCAGCCAACCCATAAACAACAATCCACATAACATACAGATAACATATAACACACAACGGGCCATGCCCTGGCATCATGCATATGTTAACTCATTCATCATGCTCTATATGAAGTAACCAGGCAAGAAGGGAATTCAAGCACATATTCAAGCATATTAGTCAATCATACCAACCAACCATAAGTCGAGCTTGTCACTGACAGCGAGCGTACATGTTCGGTCAATCTCCAAAAACCATAAACCTTGGCTCGCTCTGATACCAAGTTGTAACACCCTACTTCCTTAGAGCCGTTACTAAGTGAGTTTAAAACGTGCATTTAACTCGCTATTCAAGGTTTTAAGACAAAAGTGTAATTAAACCATAATCAGAGTCATAAACTTTGAAAATAAACCATTCATTGAAAATTGTAAATAGTTTAACATTTGGGATCCCAAAAAAAATATTGTTTAGAAATATTTACAATTAAAAAATATAACTAGAGTCGGCTAAACGACAAAATTTAAGTTTAGTACAATCATCCCCCAAAAGTACCCCTGGCCGTGGCAGCCAGGCAGACCAGACATGTACGCGCCGCTCATCACGCTCACCATACTCAAGGTTGGTCGACTTTCGCCTTGCCTTTACCTACACCATAGAGCACTCGTGAGCCGAAGCCCAGCAAGAAAACCTTCACAAGTAGATAATATATGCATATCATGTACTTAACATATAAACAAGCCATCACCAAGCTATACACATAGGGCCTTGCCGTCCCATTAATTTTACCAGGCCCTGGGTTCACGGTCCACACTGTGAGGATATCCCAGGTATCCTATAGGGTCTCACCCTGGCAACTCGCACTCCGCGTGCTAAATGCTGCTCCTGGACCCTTGCCTGTCTCGGCCTTCGCCGTTCCCGTCCTTCGTCGTTCCCAACCATTGTCGTTCATTCATTTATATGTACACATAACATAATTAATCAGATACTTAAACACATATAAATTCAATCAAAGGGCTACGCCCTGCAACACAATCATATAGGGCCGAGCCCTGAAACTCAATCATTAAGGGCCATGCCCTGCAACTCAAGCTCTATGGAAACAATAGTTTTCTCACCTGTGTCCCAAGCTTTCCAAGCACCGATGTCCCGAGCACAGTCCCCTAGTCCGAGCCTCGTTGAAACCCTAATCACAACACATTAAAAATTTCCACCCATCAAGTTCTAATAAATTGAATTGCTTTGGGTCATAATTTTAGTCTCCGGAACATTGAATTCTATCAATCCGGGTGATAAAATTCATCCCTTAATAACCAAACGGGGCCCACATCCATATTTAATTCACCTAAACATGCATAACTAATCACATATTCACACAAATTCACATATTATAACAATAATTCACTTATTGCCCTCCAGGCACACTAATCAAGGCCCTAAGCCTTATTATCATATTTGGGTCATTACATATGATATTCTTGACAAGTTTCCAAAGGTTTAGTCTCTACCCACTTTGTGAAATAATCGATAACAACTACCACATAACAAACTCCTCCCTTTCCTGTTGGCAAAGAACCAATTAAGTCAATTCCCCATGCTGCAAATGGCCAAGGCGAAGCATGGGCCAAAAATATGGTGAAGCGTTGGCATTTTTCACACTTCTGCACATACGAGATCGAGTCATTTGTCAACGTGGGCCAAAAATAGCCCTATCTCATTACCTATAGAGCTAGGTTTTTCCCCCCCAACATGGTCTCCACAGAAGGCTTTGTGTATTTCTTGTAAAATAGTCTGTTCTTCCTCGGGCAGAACACATCGCAGAAGTGGAAATGAATGCCTTCATCGATATAGGACCCCCTCAACCATAACATACTGCAGAGCTTAATACAACAATTTTCTTGTGTCCTTCCGATCGTCAGGTAGCTTTCTGGTTGTGAGGTACTCCACTATGGGGGTCATCCAGGTCAGTTTTATGTCTATCATTTTGACCTCAACCATTTCTGCTGTTATACTCGAGTTTTCCAAGAACTCCATCGGAACTACATTCAATGTATCTACCTCTTTGTGGTAGAAAGTCGAGCCAGAGCATCAGCATTGGAATTCTGCTTACGGGGTACTTGCTCAACGGTGCTAAACTCGAACTCAGACAACTCGCCCATTTCCTTAACTAAGTAGGCCACCATCTTGATACCTCGAGCTTGGTATTCCCCAATAGTTGATTAACCCACTCGACCCTCCCGGTACGACGTACCCTAGGAGGTGGAATGATATCCATTCAGAATTCTCATTCATAAACCAAATCTAATTGGACTTTCATCCAATCCTGGTATCTTAACTTGTACCACCTTGGCAGGGTTCCTCCCTGCTTCAACCAAAGCCGACACTTCGGATTCCATAACTCAGTGACACTCACCAGCTAATCATACCTACTAACGTTATGCCAATCTCAGTCGTTGCCTTGTCCTTTCTATTACAGTCTACGGCATTATTCCTTGACTGACACACGCCTCTCCGTTAGGAGTTCCGCCTCCAAATAAATTTCCCCTCGCTCAATCGAGGATTTTAAACACTGATCATCCGTCTGTTACTTTTCACCTCATCTGGGTCTCAACATTATCTTTCTTACTAATACCCAACACTCAAGCACCTTATGATATGCATAACTGTCAACTTAACGCTCCAAGTATATCAACCATGTTCATTCTTTCACCTCCCGCAAGGTTCGATCCATCCTCGCGTCAATTTATTTCCTGGGCGTGCCCAGTCGTGATGCACTCCCACATTTCCATAACCCTACCATAGATCACGTCCTTTATGCAATCACTCTTTACTTAACCAAAACATACGCATATTCCAGCATTACCAGATACTAAACAATCTTACCTTGTCTTCTGAATTTCTTTATGATTTGACACCACTCAGTCCGTCTAACCTCGAGTTTTACTGTTCTCCTCATTTCTGATGTAGTTGTCTCCGGAGGTGCTTATGCAATAGATGACGCGCTTACTAGTCTTGTTATGCTTTCTACTCTTTAGATATTCATCATTAGCTTCTTTGTGGCTTCAGATCAAATCTCCTCATACCTGTCCTTTCTTCTTGTAGCTCTAATCTGAGTACTCCTGACGACACCCAAACTAACACTCCGTAGAACCTTACCTGAGACTCCGCCTTCTGGGTACAAACGTCTTCCGTATAGTCATTTGCTCACCATTTCTGTCTGGGAGTAATCCACACGCACCGCTCGTGAGCTTGAAGGGGACTTGCCCAGACCGTTCACACATTCTCTGCCTAAAGAACTTACCTGTGCTGCTGCAGCTTGAACCATTCTAGAGTCTTTGTTACCAACTCCTCACACCCTACCCGGTGCAAACTAGACAATTTCCTGAAATGTCTCTATCCTTGGTTTCCAGCTGGTAATAACCAGGTCATAGATCAACTCTTGGAGACATCGTCCCTTCTTGTATCCAACCTTGTACTTTTCGTTCTAACCCGACGATGCTAATCAATCCCCGCAGTATAACGCTCTGGCTATTCCAGGGCCAATTCCTTCGATTGTTTCAATAGACTTTCTGTCGGCCAAAACCGTCTTTTACAACATTCCTTATACCAATCCTATCTGTAGTCTGACCTTGAAGTATTCCCTAAATCTTTCTTTACATACCCACATAACTTTCCCACTGGTCAGCTCTGTCTCCTTTACGTACTCCAGATGATATCCTCAATAATCCATCTGCCAGAGTTTCTAATTCCTTCTCAATAAGTATTACTGTCCTCAGCCTCTCAAATGGCACCTTTGAGGCAACCTCTCTATGTCCATCACCCTCTCGGAGCATTCACAACACCGAGTCCTTCCAGCTCGTTACCTGACCAAAGCGTAAGCTCGTCAATTAAATACTCATCCTCGAGGAATCCGCCTCGAACCTCGAATGTATTGATGCATCCTAGTTCTCCGTTCCCACACCATGGGAAACCCATCCTAACATATCGAGTCATTCTATACAGAAGTCATGCCCTCACCTGACCTCCTCTCAGGTGGCATCCTTCCCTCATGCATACCAAATAACCTCCCTGGTTCCTGTCATCATCTTGATAACTACCTTTTCAATCAGGCTTCTTTCTAATCTCAATCAAGGTGCCCAGACACTGTCTGGGATCCTTCTACCTCAAAAATTGAGAATCCTTCCTTGCGGCATTCTAACAATAAAAGTACCATCTTATCAACCAGACCTTTCCCCCTTTCTGGCAAAACCAGAAGCCACAGAACTATCCGGGGTTCTTTCAACTTGATTATCACAATTCTATCTTTACTAACTCCATCAAAGGGAGCACTGCCAATGCGGCTCTAGCACTCATGCTCTATACATCAACCGTCAGTTCCTCGAACAACATGGCCCTCTTCGCCATCCACATGCAGACGATGAGTCCTTGCATCAGAGCGGCCCAAATACCTTAGACTATTCCAGATCTCATATCCTTAAATGGGTCGCCATCAATTCCAGATACATCCATCAGTATAAATTTCCGAAATGAATTATCTAATTCACCAATCCCATTGATTTACACTGATGTTACCCTATCAGTCCAAACCAAACTTATAAGTCCACCAGTCTCCACAGTTCAAATCTTGTCTTTATAACCTCTTCTATCAATCTCCATCTGAGTTCTTTTCAGCCCATTAAGCCAGTACCTCAGCCCGAGTACCATTTCCAGGCATCTCCCTGCCTCAACATTTAACACAACCCTCTAATCAGGATCTCTCATCCTCTTAACCAAGGGTGGAATTAACCTTGCCTGTAACGCCCTACTTCCTTAGAGCCGTTACTTAGTGAGTTTTAAGACAAATCAGTGTGCAAAGATCCCGCTAACCGAGGTTTTGAAACGAAAGTGTGACTAATTAAAAGTTAAGGCTGTAATATTAGAAAAATGCGTTGTTTCAATAAAACTCATAATATTAAACATTGGGATCCCAAAATAAGGTTTGAAAACTATTTACATCAAAAAAATGAGTTCACAGTTGATAAATCATAAAAATCATAGATTATTACAGCCATTTTCAAATAAACCCCCAACCAAAGCAGTCGGGCAGGCCAAACATGTACGCGTCGCTTCACGCTCTCCGTACTCATGGTTGGTTGACTCAGTCATTGCCCTTACCTGCAACACAGAGCACCCGTGAGCCGAAGCCCAGCAAGAAAACTCATGCAGAACATAACATATGCAATGTATACAGTTTATCATAACAGATAATCCACAATAAACAAGTCAATCATTAGACTAAGCAAACACGGCCATGCCGCCCCAGGACCCTTACCAAAGCCCTGGGGTATCGGTTCTCACCGCGAGGATAACTCATGTATCCCTTGGGTCCCACCCTGAATATAGCATCCCATGTGCTAGGTGTTACTTTCGGCCCACGGCCGCCCCGGCCTACGCCGTACTCGGCCCACGGCCGCCCCGGCTTACGCCGTACTCGGCCCACGGCCGCCCCGGCTTACGCCGTACTCGGCCCACGGCCGCCCCGGCTTACGCCGTACATTTCATCATAATCACATATATAGTACATTCGAAATAAACATTCACACACATCACGGTTCATTTCAGGTTAAACATTTACACATAATACAATCCGGGGCCACGCCCTACAATCATCTCATCATGCAACATGCAATAAAGGGCCATGCCCGACCATCACACTACGGGCCCACGCCCTATCCTACGGGTGTTATAGTTTTCTTACCTGTATTCCGAGCCTCCTGATGCACTAAAGCTGCGAGCACGGTCCTCTAGCACGAGCCTCACCAACAACCTAGTCACAACACACAAGAAACATCCCTCAATACTAATCAACCCAAAACCACTTCCCGGGACCAATCCCGCACTCTCGGGACCTCTAAAACCTTAAAACAACACCCCGGAGACATCCCCCGAACTCCCGGAGCAAAGGCCTAAAATTGCCAAAAATGTGAACCTGAAATTTGCCTTGTGCCGCGGCACAACTTTCTTGTGCCGCGGCACACATCAGTCAGGGACTCCCTCGCCGCGGCACGAAAAACCCGTGTCGCGGCACGCCTTCGCAGACCCAGAATTCTGGGTTTTTCCCCTGCATTTTCTCCGAGCTAAAACCTCCCAAATCGTCCCAAACTCACACCCAAGCTCCAAAACCAACTCAAAACTCCAAATAGACCATACATCAACCCATAAACATCATAACCCAACTCAATAACACAATCACACTCAAAATCACCCATTTGATTCCAAATTTCAGAAAACTCAAACCCAAAGGCCAAAAACACAACCCAAGCTTGACAAACCTAAACCATGGCTTCAAAATCTTAAACCACAACAGAAAAGAAAACCCAAGGATGTTTAAAACTCTTACCTCAATCAAGAATCCAACCTTAAGCTTCCTTGGTTCATCCCCTTAGTCTTCAAGTTTCAGCTCCCTTCTTCTTCTTCATGCCCTAGCTTTTTCCCTCTCCTTCTTCTTCTCTTCAAATTATCAAAGCATCAAATGACCAAGCCCCAAACCGTGTACCCCTTAATACCCAGCTGCCATATATCCAATTCCCAGCCAAATGACCATTTTACCCCTCCTTGCCTATCCTTTCCCAACTAACCTCAAGGGCACTTAAGTCCTTTTACTTCTATTTCATTTCTACCATTTTCTATCTAGAACTTGTTACTCTAAGTAGTAACTAATGGTTACCCAGGTTACTCAATCACCAATAACCATTACCCGCTAAATCTCAATCTTAGCCATAAAATTCCCGAAGTACCCCTAGGCTCCTCCCGAGCCGGGTATAGAAATCCCGTTGTGACTCTTAAGTTAATTTGCTCTCTAGGACCGTCTCGGCACGTGCATCAAAATAATACCACCACACTCACGTGGTACAAATCACGGAATACAATTATCACATATATGCCCTCAGCGGCTAAAATTATAATTATGCCCTTCAAACACAATCAGGGCCTACATGCATACTAATACACATAGTCATGCATCTCAGATAAACAATTAGTCAAATAACATGCTTTAAATCATAACCATGCATTTAACTCATAAAATCACACATAAATCCCAACATGCCCTCCTGGCACACTAATCAAGGCCCTTAAGCCTTAATAGCGATTTTGGGTCGTTACATTGCCCATCCACTAATAAATTCCTTGTCTTCCCGTACCTTCCTCAAAACTAGAGGATAACACCCTTTAAGCCTTTCATATAATACCCTTATCTGTCCATACCTCACAGTAAACCAACACTGGTAACCTTACTGTTAAAACATAGAAATCAACTATTCCCCCAGAGAAATCCGCTGTTCTTCTATCCCATCTCAACTAACAAACTCCACAGATTACCCACACACTAGTGACTCTCTGCCGCTGCTTTCAGGGATAACTGGAGATCTCAACTCCAACTTATATCTAGAATCTCCCTCTCAACACAATATCAGGTCCCCAAACCCTTCTAGGAACAACCAATTCGAGTTCATCTGCCAAAACTGGCCAAACTCCTGAGCTCTATGGTTCATACTCGGAACCAAAACACAACTAGATCCAAATAACCAGAGTTATCATGCACACACAAAGCATATATTGGCCAAATCCACAATGATATACATTTAGCTACCAGATTTTAACATCACTAAGTATACCCAGGTCTCAACATGCTTCATACAAGCAAATAAACGGATATAACATACAGATTCAATTTAAACAATCAACCACATAAACTCAATATGCGAACCATTATGCCAATATTCATCCACATGCATAATAATGTTATTCAGCACGCATTAATCTCAACATGCAATAGTCAAGGGCCCAGCCCCAACAATATCTCCTGCATATGTCAACTCATTTCTCATGCTCCACATAAATAAGCAGGCAAACAGGGCATTCAAACATATGTTCAAACATGTTAATCAATCATACCAACCAACCCTGAGTCGAGCGTACATGTTCGGTCGATCTCCAGAACCAATAAACCTTGGCTCGCTCTGATACCAAGTTGTAACGCCCTATTCCCTTAGAGCCGTTACCAAGTGAGTTTTAAAACAAAACAGTGCAATGAACTCGCTAACCGAGGTTTTTAAAACAAAAGTGTGACTAATAAAAAGTTAAGGCTGTAATCTTTGAAAATGCGTCGTTTCATTAAAAACTTCTAGTATTAAACATTTGGGATCCCAAAATAAGGTTTGAAAACTATTTACATCTTGAAATAAGTTTACAGTTGATTAATTATAAAAATCATAGATTATTACAGCCATTTCTCGAATAAACCCCCAACCAAAGCAGTCGGGCAGGCCAAACATGTACGCATCGCTTCATGCTCTCCGTACTCATGGTTGGTTGACTCAGTCTTTGCCCTTACCTGCAACACAGAGCACCCATGAGCCGAAGCCCAGCAAGAAAACTCATGCAGAACATAACATAAGAAAATTATACAGTTAATCATATCAGACAGTCCACAGATAAACAAGTCAACCATTAGACTAAGCAAACACGGCCATGCCGCCCCAGAAGCCTTACCAAAGCCTGGGGTCTCGGTCCTCACCGTAAGGATCTCACATGTATCCACTGGGTCCTACCCTGACTATAAGCATCCCATGTGCTAAGTGTTACTTCCGGCCCCACTGCCGTTCTCGGCCTTTCGCCGTTCTCGGCCTTTCGCCGTTCTCGGCTCCATTGCCGTTCTCGGCTCCGCGCCGTATCATTCCACTATAATCATATATAGTATAACTCAAACAACATTCAAACAAATATCAATTCATTTTAAGTCTATACTCTAACATGTAATGCAATATAGGGTCGTGCCCTGCAATCATCTCATTATGCAATATAGGGCGTGCCCCGCAATCAAACTATGGGCCCACGCCCTATCCTACGGGTGTTATAGTTTTCTTACCTGTCGATTTGATAGCTTAGATCACCTGACTCCTTGAGCACGATCCCACTCGAGCCTTAGCGCACACCTAGGCACAAACATAGGTCAAAGTCAACACCGAACCCCAAGTCCCAATACCTAGCCTCGGGACCACTCCCGAGCCCCCGGGAAGTCCTAGATCCCCAAAACAAAGTGGCGGAATCGAGCCCCGAACCCTAGGTCAAAATCCCTCATCAAAACCCAAAAATCCCCTTCTGTGAACAGTGCAGCGCTACAGCGCTCTAAAGAGGGCACTGTAGCGCTACAAGCAGAAACACTCCCCCAGAACAGGGGCTAGCGCTACAACGCCCACTGACTAGCGCTGTAGCGCTAGTTGCAGCCCAACAGAACCCAAAAATCGCTTCTTGCGATTTCCTTCAACCATTTCAACCCCAAACTTGTCCAAACCTTTTCCAAACCCAAAAACAAACTTATCAACACCTCACACTCTTCCCAAGCATCCCAAGAACTCAAAACCCAAGCACATTCAACCCAAATCTCAAAATTCACCATGATCAACCCTAAACCCAGAAATTCAGTCAACAACAAAGTTAAAGGCTTAGAATTCTTACCATTGATGCAAATTTCGGCCTTGATTCAACCCTAGACCTCCTTAGCTTGTTCATCCTCAAAGCTTGCCCAAAAATTCCCTAAAATTCCCATCAACTCGGCTCAAAACACAGCTCAAATCAACAAAACCCTTAAAACTGAAATCTCTAAAAACTTACCTCAAAAGTTGATGTGTTCTTGCTAATCCTTGCCAAATCTTCAAGTGTAACCTTAAGATCCTTGATGCTCAGCCTATCCTAGCTCCCCATTGAGCTTTGCTCCAAGAAAAATGGAGAGGAATGGTGCAAGAATGCACAAACCGCCCCATTAGGAAAACCCTCTGTTTTCTCTCTTTTCTTTTCTTTCTTTTTCTTTCTTTTCCACAGCCATTCCCTCTCTCTACCAATCTCACTAAGTATATAAAGCCTCATAAATCAATCTCTAAAAGCCAAATGACCAAAATGCCCTCCTATTAACTCTAAATCCTTTTGTCCAAGTAGGGCCATTTTAGTCATTCACCCAATTCCCGCTATTCCTCAAGTGTCTCTAATATTATCTCGTTGCTTCCCAACTCCTAATAAATCACCAAATAAGTATTCCCCATCATCAAAATTAATCTCAATCTATTCTCTAAATTCCTGCTTATACCCCCAGGCTCGCCCCGAGCCGGGTATAAATTCCCGCCACGACTTTCCGCTAGCCTGCTCATTGGGATCGCCTCGAGTCATAAATCACAGATACATCCACATCACAATGTGGTCTCAACAATCATCACATATCAATACAGTTATGCCCAACATGGCCAAAATTACAATTATTCCCTTCTAACACGATCCGGGCCTACATGCACACTAATATACATAGTCATGCATCTCAGATAAACAAATAGTCATATAACATGCTTTAAATCATAACCATGCATTTAACTCATAGAATCACACATAAATCCCAACCTGCCCTCCTGGCACACTAATCAAGGCCCTTAAGCCTTATTAGTGATTTTGGGTCGTTACAACACTTGTCAGTGGACTTTGAAACAAAGTTGTTTAAGGCCACCACCTTTCCAGTTAGGCTTTGTACTTCCTTACGCAACCTAGGCGAAGGCATTTCTAACAACGATTTGATTTTTTGGATTCGTCTCGATCCCCCTTATGTTGACTATAAACCCGAGAAAATTTCCCGACGAAACTTTGAAAGTGCACTCCTGGGGATTCAACTTCATGTCATATTTCCTCAATATGCCAAAACATTCTTCCATGTCAAATACGTGGTTATTGGCAGTCTTTGATTTCATGAGCATATCATCGACATACATCTCCATGTTTCTCCCGATTTGGCTAGTGAACATTTTGTTGACTAACTGTTGGTAACTAGCACCGAAATTTTTTAGCCTGAATGGCTTAACTTTGCTGCAATATATGTTATGCTCAGTCATGAAGCTTGTATGCTCTTGGTCTTCAAGGTTCATCACGATCTGGTTGTATCCAAAATACGCGTCCATGAAAGACATGAGCTCATGAACGGCTGTGGGGTCTACCAACTGATCAATTCTTGGTAGTGGGAAATAATCCTTGGGACAAGCCTTGTCGAGATCGGGGAAATCAATACAAGTTCTCCACTTCTTGTTTGGCGGGACCAGCACAGGGTTAGAAACTCGAATCGGGTATTTTGTTTCCCCTTATAAATCCGCACATTAGTAGGTGAGCTACTTCTTCTTCTAATGCTTCAGAACGTACTGTTCCCAAAAGCCTTCATTTTTGGGACTTTGCTGGCACATTCTTGTCCAAGTTCAAAGTATGCATTATTAAACTCAGACTGATTCCCACCATATCCTCATGCGACCAGGCGAAGAAATCCACGTTCTTCCTCAAGAATTCGACCAGCTCCTTCTTCCTTTTAGCTTCAAGATTATTTCCAACTTTGACAACTCTTTAAGGTACTTATGGGTTAATATTTATTTCCTCGAGCTCTTCTATTGCTTTGTGCTCAAATCTATCTTTGCCAACTCATGAATCACTGTCGTCTAGTTGGGCGACCTCGTCATCCCTTTCTCGAGGTTCTTCCGTCCCCCATGCAACATCCATTACCCGGGACCCCTCACCTTCTTCTCCTATGACCATCGCCTGTTGCCCAGGCTGTGATTTTCCCTACATATTAATGTTGTAGCATTCTCTGGTAGTGAGCTAGTCTCCTCTTACGGTGCATATCCCTGAGGTTGAGGGGAATTTCATTTCCAGGTGTAGGATTGAGGAGATGGACTGAAAAGCCATCAGCGCGGGTCATCCCAAAATCATGTTATGCGCAGCTGGACAATCAATTACCACAAACTCAAGTATTTTAGAAACAATTCGTGTCTCTTCTTCAAGCGTAACCACCAGTCTGGTCATCCCTATGGCCTTCGTTCCTTCACCTGAAAATCCGTACATAGTCATTGAGGTCTTCAAATCAGTTATGGACAATCTCATCTTTTCTAGGGTAGACCTAAAAAGCACATTCACTGAGATTCCATTGTCTACCAGTATCCTTTGCACCCTTTGGTTGGTGAGCTGCACTGTTACCATCAGTGATTCATTATGTAGGAATTTGACTTGGCTAGTGTCCTCTTCCATGAAAATGATTGGTTGTTTTTCCAACCGCTGTTGTTTAGATAACTGCTGCTCCAGGATAAATCCACACCGTTATGAGTTTTCAGCTCATTAATATACCTCTTTTTGTCCCTGCTGCTCGTGCCCGCCAAATGAGGTCATCCGAAAATAGTAGTTATATCTCCTCCTACTATCAGGGGAAGATCGACCTGATTTATCTGAGTTCTAGGCTGACCTGTCGGGGTTTCTGGAGCTGGATGAGAATTCTGCTCGGCATGTTGATTGGGAACAACCTGATTTTGGGCATACTGGGTAATGGTCTAGCCCAAATGAGAGTCTCAATCTCATCTTTCAGTTGTCGACAATCATCAGTGTTATGAACGATGTCATTGTGGAATCAAAAAAAAATTGAGGGATCTCTCTTTGCCCTCTAATGCCTTAATAGTTTTGACTTCTTCCATGGGAAGCAATTAGATTTTTCCAGGAAGATATGTTCTTGGGTATCCATTAGGTCAGTTTACGTGGCATAAACGGGCTTGAATTTCTCCACAGACTTGCTCTTCTTTGTGTCGTTCTGGTAACCCTCACCATTTCCCTTCCTCTTATTATTTCCCGCTTGGTTATTCTGGGTAATAGGTTGAATCGTAGCTGCAACATCTGTCACTACTCCAGCAGGTTGGATAGGGGCCTGGCTGGTTCCTGTGATAGCACATCGTGCCTCCTCCAGGTTCATCCACCCCTCAACTCAGGCCAAGAACTCATCTATACTTTTAACTCCTTTTTGTTGGAGTTCTTTCCATAGGTCGCCTCCCACCAGAATTCCTTTCCTCATCGCAATGAGCTTGGAGCTATCATCAGCGTCCCTAGCTTGTGTTGCAACATTGGAAAATATGCTCAGATATGCTTTCAGTTATTCACCAGGTTGTTGTTTTACATTGGCCAATGAATCAACCTCTACACGAGCTGCCTGTGAAGCTCAGAATGTTCTCTTAAACTCGGTAGACAACTTCTTCCATAAGCTTATCGAATGCTTCTTGTATTGTTCAAACCACTGTTTGGAAGGTCTGACAAGAGTCGTGGGGAATAGAATACATCTTAGATCGAACCCAACATTGTGGGCCATCATCATTGTGTTGAACATCCCGAGGTGGTCGGATGGATATGTATTTCCATCAAATATCAGCATGTTCAACAACCTAAAGGCAATATGATACGTAGCTGCTGCAATGTTAGGAGCGAAAGGTTCAAGCTCCTCATCAGAGTCACAATCATCAATCCCCTCTCTAGAAAAGGGCCTCTTCATCTGCTCCTCCATCAAGGCCACTCGCTCAAGGGTTAGGTCCTTGGTCTCTAGGTTAGTTGGGGGCTGTTCAACAGCTCCCATCCTATTGTATGCGTTTGATGGGTAATTTTCCCTCCATGCTCGAGCTTGGTTAGGTGGTACATTCCCATTATTGCGTACGATAGACGGACCTCCCTCATGTCGAGTATAACTCATATCCTCATTATGAGCTGGATACCTTCTTTGTGAGTTCAAATGATCGCATAGGTCGGGCTATGGATCATACTAAGGACTTTGCATTGAGCTCAGGTGATTTCTCAGGTCGCTCTCAGATCTGCCTCCACGCTGGCTCCCCATCCAGTAACTTCCATTCGCAAAACTTAAAACCCGCAGCTGAGATCGAGGACCTGGATTCTCAGTACGTGCCCGTGGGGTGAGAGTATCTACTGATAGGGGAGGATTTCTCCTACTATTCCCACGAGCTGGAGCATCTCGTTGTGGGTGTGGTGGTGTAGGATGTGTAACCGATGATGACAGATGCCTTATTGGCGAGACTATCCTCATTCCATCAAGACAAACTAAATTAGCCCGCCTCGACTCTACCCCAATGTCCCGAGTTCTCTGTGCCTGGGGTTTTGATCGCGGCACAGGAGGATTTGCTGGAGCATTTTGCTTCTATGAACTTGTCCTAGCCCGCCCTGGTAGGTTGTTGTGGGTATTCCTGGGAATCTGTGAAGAAGGAACGAAGCTGGGCGTCCCAGTTTTGACCAACCGACTGACATGCTGATGATGATTCCTGTGGAGACCAATGGTCTGAGCACTTCGATGGCTTCGCTCTGAAGGTATAGAGCTAAGAGAGGCAGTCTTGACAGACCGACTAGGTTTGGACAGGTTATTTCTGTGGAAATTATGAGACCCACTTTGCCTCTTTCTGACATTATTGTTGATTGTAAGAGGGCGTAACCGAGCCAGTACCTCCTTGATTTGTTTATTTTCCCTTGCGACATGGCTCCTTAATTGGGCATTCTCCATCTCGACGGCAGTCAAATATCCTAGATTAGGATTTGGTTGGAGTGACACTGAACTCCCAGATTCGTCCTCGCCCATCGATTGCTTCCTAGGAAATTGTTGAACATCTGGGCCCCTTTCAGTGGAAATAGCGATATGATGGGCCTCCTGCCCACCAGGTTGCTCCATCTCATTGTATTGCATCGACCAAGTAAGCACCGTGATTAATGTCGACTGAAACTTGTGAAGCACTAATTTTCTCTCACGAAAGGAGCAAATTTTTGATGTAACGCCCTACTTCCTTAGAGCCGTTACTAAGTGAGTTTTAAAACAAAAAAGGTGCAATGAACTCGCTAACCGAGGTTTTTAAAACAAAAGTGTGACTAAGCAAAAGTTAAGGCTGTAATCTTTGAAAATGCGTTGTTTCATTGAAAACTTCTAGTATTAAACATTTGGGATCCCAAAATAAGGTTTGAAAACTAGTTACGACTTAAAATAAGTTTACAGTCGATTAATTATTAAAATCACAGATTATTACAGCCATTTCTCAAATAAACCCCCAACCAAAGCAGTCGGGCAGGCCAAACATGTACGCGTCGCTTCACGCTCTCCGTACTCATGGTTGGTTGACTCAATCTTTGCCCTTACCTGCAACACAGAGCACCCGTGAGCCGAAGCCCATCAAGAAAACTCATACAGTATATAACATATGCGAATTATATAGTTAACATATCAGATTATCCACAGATAAACAAGTATTCCATCAAACTAAATAAACACGGCCATGCTGTCCCAGAGGCATTACCAGAGCCTGGGGCCTCGGTCCTCACCGTAAGGATATCACATATATCCATTGGGGTCCCACCCTGACTACAAGCACTTCACGTGCTTGGTGTTACTTCCGGCCCCACTGCCATTCTCGGCCTTTCGCCGTTCTCGGCTCCATTGCCGTTCTCGGCTCCTTGCCATTTCATTCTACTATAATCACAATTAGTCTAACTCAAATAATATTCAAACATATATCAATTCAATTAAGTCTGCATCCTAACATGTAATGCGATATAGGGTCGTGCCCTGCAATCATCTCAGCATGCAATATAGGGCCGTGCTCTGCAATCACACCATGGGCCCATGCCCTGTCCTACGGGTGCTATAGTTTTCTTACCTGTCAATTTGATAGCTTTCCCCACTTGACTCCTTGAGCATGATCCCACTCAAGCCCTAGCGCACACAATCCCGAACCCCCCGGGAAGACCTAGATCCACAAAACAAGGTAGTGGAATCGAACCCCGAACCCTAGGTCAAAATCCCTCAAAAATAGCCCAAAAACCCCTTTCTGGGAAGAGGGTAGCGCTACAGCGCTCTTAGGAGGGCGCTATAGCACTACAAGCAGAACCGGAATCCCCCCAGAAACAGGGCCTAGCGCTACAACGCCCAAAGACTAGCGCTGTAGCGCTAGTTGCAGGCAGGCAACACCAGTTTTCTTTTTCTGCGATTTCTTTGAGCCAATCTTAACCCAAACTTCCCCAAATCTTCACAAAACTCAAAATCAAGCTTATAAACACTCTCCACTCATCCCAAGCATCCCCAAATCTCAAAACCCAAACTCATGCATCCCAAATCTCAAGATTCACCATAGATGAACCCTAAACCCAGAAATTCAGTCAAACATCAAGTTAAAGGCTTAGAACTCATACCGTTGATGCAATTTCGATTTTGATTCAACTCCTAGACCTCATTAGCTTGCTCTTCTCAAAGCTTGCCCAAAAATTCCCCTAAGATTCCCATCAATCCAGCTTAGATACACAGCCCAAACCAGTCGAAACCCAAAACTGAAAACTCTAAAAACTTACCTCAAACATTGATGTGATCTTGCTAATCCCTTGCCAAATCTTCAAGCCTAGCTTAGGATCCTTGATGCTCAGCCTATCCTAGCTCTCCTCTAAGCTTTGCCCCAAGAAATTTGAAGATAAATGGTGCTAGAATCCTCAAACCGCCCCTTTTGGAAAACCCTCTGTTTTTCTTCTCTTTTCTTTTTCTTCCTTTTTCTTTCTTTTCCTTCAGATTTCTCACACTCTAACAATCCCACTCACTATATAAAGCCTCATTTAATTTATCTCTAAGAAGTATAATGACCAAAATGCCCTCCCTATAAATTCTAAACTCTTTTTGTCCGCATAGGGCCATTTTAGTCATTTTACCCAATTCTTGCTAATTCCTCAAGTGTCTCTAATATTTTCCCGCTTGCTTCCCAATACCTGGTAAATCACCAAAATATATATACCTCATTATCAAAATTAACCTCAACATATTCTCTAAAGTTCCTGCTTATACCCCCAGGCTCGCCCCGAGCTGGGTATAAATTCCCGCCATGACTTTTCCGCTAATCTGCTCTCTCTGGGATCATCTCGAGTCACAAATCACATATACATCCACACCACAATGTGGTCTCAACAATCAGCATATATCAATACAGTTATGCCCAAAATGGTCAAAATTACAATTATGCCCTTCTAACACAATCAGGGCCTACATGCATACTAATACACATAGTCATGCATCTCAAATAGTCATATAACATGCTTTTACTCATAAAAAAATCACACATAAATTCCATTATGCCCTCCAGGCACACTAATCAAGGCCCTTAAGCCTTAACAGCGATTTTGGGTCGCTACAGTTGATGCGGTTTTTCTCCAACAGTAGAGTAAGAAATCTAATATGGATATTATTGCTTAATTGTAAACCATAATGAAATAATCAGAACCCTTTCGTACACTCACAAATTTTACGTGGTTCAGTGGTTAAAATCCACCTAGTCCACGAGACAGTATTATTGCTATTCTCACACAATTTCTGCAGAGTTTTAGTAATACAAAAAGGCCATCCCCTTCCCTATCCATTATCCCTGATATTTATAGGGGAAATTCCTGGACATGTTTGGGTAACTACGTGAATAAATAAGGTACACATTTAATATGGATTATTCCCATTTACATTGGGATATGATTTGATAACATAATAAAATATACTCCTACTATCTCGGATAATAAATGGTAAATATGCAATACAACTTAGGCATTAATGAGCGTATAAAGAGCCTTCGAGTATCTTGGGATCCTTCAGTATGCGTTCTGACCAAGTTTCCACGAGCTTAATATCTTCATCGAGCTGATGGTCAAAGGCTATCTGAACCTTAGTTTGTATTAGCTTCAGAACGCCTAAAGGAGGATCTAGCCATTATAGGTCTCGAACTTGATCATTATTCTAGGAGGCGACCTGACAATAACCCGAATGTCGTTCTGACAAATCCTAACTTGAGCTTCTCACGTGATTTTTAACCAGAGGTTCAACTTGGCTACTTTTCCACGTATTCATCTGCCAGCTATAACCCGAGCTGAATGACTAGACTCGTGCTAATTTTCAGGGTACAACAGTAATGCTTTAAGATAGTAAAGCATTCTTCCAGGTCTTGAACATGCCCCTAAGCCTTTTTTTGACTTAAACAGCATATCATTGACAAAGACATCCATGTTATTTCCTATCTAATGCCTGAACATCATGTTGACTAACTGCTGATACATCGTGCCAACGTTTTTTAGTCCAAAAGTGTAATGCCCTACTCCCCTAGAGTCGTTACCATGTGGTTTTAAAATGTGCAATTAACTCGCTAATCGAGGTTTTAGACCAAAAAGTTTGATTAAGTTAAAGCAAAGACTTATTTAATAAAAATTC
The DNA here is from genome assembly GCF_963169125.1 of Humulus lupulus. NCBI lineage: Eukaryota > Viridiplantae > Streptophyta > Magnoliopsida > Rosales > Cannabaceae > Humulus > Humulus lupulus. The sequence goes on along the minus strand of NC_084802.1, from coordinate 252,219,012 downwards.
AATATAAAAGGTTTGGACATTTATTAAAATCATAAAGGTGTTACATTGGGATCCCAAAATACTGTTTAATTCATATTCACAACTCAAAAGTTATTATACAGTCGACCTAGGTGACAAAATCAGATATTTATAACGTGTTCCTCAAAAGAACCCCATCCATGGCAGCCAGGTAGGCCAAACATGTACGCACCGCTCCATGCCCTCAAACTCATGCTTGCTTGACCTTTCCCTTGCCCTTACCTGCACCATAGAGCACCCGTGAGCCAAGGTACAACAAAAAAACTCCACAAACATAGCACATAACAATTCATTTTAGTAAATTCATAATTATACAAACACAACAGCGGCCTAAGCCGTTCCAAGTGCGTTACCAGGCACTAGGTTCACAGTCCTAATCGAGCGGGTGAGTACAACACCCTAGATGGCCATGCCATGGAAGCTTGCATTCAACATGCTTATTGCCGTTTCCGGCCCTTGCCGATCCCGACCCCTGTTGTTCAGTCTCAATATATATATATAACAGAATAGTTGCAGACATATACACATAACACTAAGCATAAAACAAACATAGATAATCGGTTCATGCCCTGCTCTACGGGCATAAACAGGTTTCTTACCTGAGTCCCGAGCTGAAAAAATAGGGCAATCCTAAGCACGATCCCGAATCCCGAGGCTTAACGGTAAAACCTAGTCACAACGCAATAATGATAAATAACCATCAAACCCTAAACCAATTAAAAACTTCGAAAAAATATGCTAGCCTCCGGCACCTTGAATTCTACTAAACTGGTTAGCAGAATCCTTCTCGAGCCCTCAAAGATTGAGTTCCTGAGCCTAAAAATCCTAATTGGCAAAATATTTCCATTTGAACTGCGATGCTCCTCAGAGGCACCGCAACCCTCTACAAGTCAGAGAGCTCGAGGCTCTCACCTGGAGGGCACGGGCTGCGACGCGTCCCAATTCGCACCGCGATGTTTAGGCGATTTCAGAGAGCCTTCAGGGCCCTCTCACACATACGGGCTGTGACGCTTGAAGAGCAGCGCTGCGACTCGAGCTCGAAATACAGAACTCCCCTGTGTTTTCTTGAGCCAATTCAACTTAAATTAATCCTAATCAATACCTAAACCCAGAATCATGTATATAACTCATATCAAAACAACATAATCATTATAATTACCCCAAAAACTACTCCATATTCTCACCAAAAACCCAAAATCAGACTAAGGTTAAAACCTCAAGGCTCTCACATAAGACTTCAGTTATCACATGACATGTTCTCAAAGAACTCAACCTCTTTTGATTCAATTATCACATTAGACTCCAAGTCTAACAATCTATAATATTTGTTATATGAGGCATAGGATAAAAATGCACATGTTATAGCCCTTGGACCCAACTTGGTCCTTTTAGGGTCTATGCTCCTGCAATAAGCAAGACACCCCCACATTTTAAGATAACCAATATTTAGTTTCTTTCTTTTCCATAACTTAAATGGACATTGTACGCCCTAATTCTCCACGGGCTATTAGCGAGCTGAGGTATGGCATAATTATATCAGCCACGTGGATGCCACGTACCCGGAGCTGCTGTCGCCAGCTCCCACCTCCTTAGCTCGAGGTAACCAAAGGCTTACTGAGGATACTAAGGAGCCGGGTCAGAGGTATAGACACCTAAGAAGACATCCAGCTCGAGGTACGAGCTTGAGTTAGAAGATGTGACCCTTTATAAAGTCAACCACGCAATGTAAACGTGCATATACCAGACATCATGTGTCTGATATATCCCTGAATTCTCGGACACGCAGCATAAACGTGCGTGTTCAGGCACCCACGATTGGGTTGGGCCGTGCGGCCCATTATCCCCCTTACCTATTGATTAGACCACAGTTCATTTGTCAGGTTTTAGGAATTAATCATGAATGTCACAAAAGTGACATGATGGGTAATAAGGTCACGGGATGGCCCCCCTTGCCAACCCCCAGGTGCTCTCTCCTATAAATATGGAGACCCTGGGAGTTACAAAGGGTTGGATTCTATTGTGTAAAGGAATACCCTGTAAAGAATACCAGAAAACTCCCAATAATATTGGCTGGTGGAGTAGAAGGATTTTAACCTTTGAACCACCTAAAAAAGTATTCGTATCACCATTTTATTTTAAGATCATTCATCTGTTACGGTTCGTTACTTAGCACTAATCCCATTCTCTTATTCTATTAATTACCTGTTGGCGAAGAACCGCGTCAACAGAGATATATTATTTTTCTTCATGGAAATACGATTCAAAATATGATATGCAGATAGCAAGGCTTCACCCCACAAATTAAAACTCAATTTTGAATGCAATAACATAGCATTGATCATTTCAATAAATGTTCTAGTTTTCCTTTCCGTTATACAATTTTTTTTTGTGGAGTATATTGGGAGGTGCATTCATGTATTATTCCATGCTCTTCACAAAACAACTTGAAATCATTTGAAAAATATTCACCACCCCTATCACTTCTAAGAACTTTTATTTTCCTTTCCAATTGATTTTCAATTTCTGCTTTATATTCTTTAAACACACAAAATGATTCATCTTTGTTCTTAAGCAAATATACATATGTGAACCTAGAGAAATCATCTCTAAAAGTAATAAAATATCAATTTATTTCACATAAATCACTATGTATCAAATCTAACAAGTTATAATTTCTATCAACACGTGGAAAATATTTCTTAACCGTTTCAGATTTTACACATAGTTCACACTTATCATACTCAGTATTTTCACAATTAATCAATCCACATTTAATTATTCTTTTAGTTGTGCTAAATCCTATATGTGCTAGTCTAACATGGAACAAAGTAATATAATTTGAGTCAAGCATATAACAAGAAGAACTAGAAGCTTTACTTTTCACATCATCAATTGAGTTACAAAGTTTAAACACACCATGACAAGCATATCACTTTCCCACAAAAATGTTCCCCTTTGAAAAAATAAGCTTGTTGGAATCTAACAAACCTTGATTCCCGATTTGCCAAGAAAATTTCCACTCACAAGGTTTCTACTCTTATCTGGTACATATAAAACATTAATGATTGGAAATTTTTTGCTGGAAGTGAAGATAGGAGGGACAATAACCCGCCAAACGTGTACAATGGATCCAGAGCTGTTGAACAACCCCGGAATAACCAAGGAAATCCAAAAAAAACCCTTGAGCGTCTGGCTCAGATGGAGGAGCTGATGAGGAAGCTCCTATCAGAAAAAGAAAAGGACGAATATGATTTCGAGGACGAACTCGAGCACTTCGCCCCCAGCATAGCAGCAACGGCATACCCGCCCGGTTTTTGTATGCCGCACTTGTCCAAATTCAACAGAGATGGAGACCCGTCAGATCACCTGGGTATGTTCAATACCCTGATGATGGCCCACAACATTGGCCCTGAGCTAAGGCGTTTAATATTTCCCTCCACCTTGACTGGGTCGGCCAGACAGTGGTTCAAACAGAGTAAGAAACAGTTAATCAGCTTGTGGAAAACTTTCTCTACGGACTTCAAGAGAGCATTTCAAGCTTCCTAAGCTGCCTGCGTCAAGGCTGACACCCTGGCCAACGTAAGGCAACAACCCGACGAGCCTCTTAAGGCTTACCTGAGTAGATTCGCGAACGTCGCTGCTCGGGCCAGAGACGCAAATGACAGCTCTAAGCTCATGGCTTTGAGGATTGGAATCCTTGTCGGAGGGGGACTCTGGAATGAGATACAAAGGAAGGGGGTCAGCTCCGTAAACGAATTCCTAAATAGGGCCCAGGGGTGGATCAACCTCGAGGAGGCGCAAGCCTCAGCCGTAGGAATTAGCCAGGCCCCTGAGCAGCCCGCTGGAGTGGGAACGGAGGTCGTGACAACGACCCAGACCGTTACACAAAATAACCAGTTTGGTGGAGGCAAGAGAAAAGGGAGCAGTGAGGGCAACTAGCACGGCCCAAAGAAGAATAAGTCCGTTGAAAAATTTAAGCCGTTCTACGCGACTTATACGGAGCTCACCCACTCTAGGGAGAACATCTTCCTAGCAAATTCTGTTCGCCTCCCCTGGAAGAAGCTGAAGCCGTTAAAGCACCAGAAGGGAAAGCGAGACCCTTCCAAGTTTTGTCGGTTCCACAACAACATTGGCCACAATACTGATGACTGTAGACACCTGAAGGATGAGATCGAGACTCACATCAGAGCCGGACCCTTGGCTCAGTATGCGCGGAACAGGGTTCCCGCAAGCCGTCCAGCCCCGGAAGTCCCGGTCAGTCAGCCCGGGTCTCGGATAGATCAGGACGTCCCTCCTCCAGTGATAGGAGGAGAGATCTCCACAATCTCGGGAGGTCCTCATTTGGCTGGCACAAGCCGAGGTGCCCGAAAGAGGTACGTCAACGAACTTAAGGCTCATAATGGAGTGGAGTTCGTCCCCGAGCAGCATCTGCCAAAGCAGCAACGATTGGAGAGGCAACCAATCATTTTTACTGAAGAAGATTCCAGCCACGTTCAGTTCCCTCATAACGACCCTCTGGTCGTAGCAGTGCAGCTCGATAATCGGAGGGTTAGGAGAGTGCAGGTCGATAATGGGAGCTCGGTAAACCTTCTATTCCGGTCCACGCTGGAGAAGATGGATTTGTCTGTCGTCAAGCTGAAAGCAACCTCCATGATGATTTATGGTTTCTCTGGAGAAGAATCAGCGGCAATAGGGACGATCGAGCTGGTGATCACCTTAGGAGAGGGACCTCGGACAGTCTCAAAACTCCTCGAGTTTGTGGTCATCGACTGTCCTGTCGCGTACAATTCCATTTTAAGTCGACCTACACTCATAGCTTTTGAAGCTGTTACCTCCATCCGCCACCTCGCGTTGAAACTCCCCTCTTCCACGGGGATATGCACGGTTCGTGGCTATCAACTTGCTGCCAGGGAATGCTACAACATTTCCATGAAGGGAAAATTAAAACCCGGGCAGTTAACAATGACCGTCCAGGATGGAAATGAGGAATCTCAGGAACCTTTGCCCAATCCTGAGATTGAAAAACCTCAAAGTACCGAAGGGGAAAATATCATCCTAAGTGATGATATTGACCCCAGAATAGGCGAGGATAAGTCCGAGCTCCAAGCTATTGAAGAGCTCGAGGAGGTAAAAGTCGACCCACAGAATCCCTCACGGATGGTTAAGCTCGGGAAAAACCTTTGTGGCAAGAGGAAGGCGGAGCTGATCAAGTTCCTGCAGGAGAACCTGGATGTGTTCGCATGGTCACATGAGGACATGGTGGGAATTAGTCCAAGTGTCATCATGCACACCCTTCATTTGGATAAGAGCGTGCCTGCGAAGTCCCAGAAACAGAGGCGCCTGGGAACGACCCGAGCTGAAGCCCTAGAAGAGGAAGTGGCCCAGCTCAAAAAGTGCGGCTTTATCCGCGAAGCCAAGTTCCCGATCTGGGTCGCCAATCCTGTGCTGGTCCCGAAACCCAATGGGAAATGGCGGACCTACATCGACTTCTCCAATCTAAACAAAGCTTGCCCCAAAGACTGTTTTCCCTTGCCAAGGATTGACCAATTGGTAGACGCCACGGCGGGGCACGAGCTCATGTCCTTTATGGATGCGTACTTGAGCTATAATCAGATCGCCATGAATCCAGTGGACCAGGAGCACACTAGCTTCATGACCCCAACAAACGTCTATTATTACAAGGTCATGCGGTTCGGGTTGAAGAACGCCGGTGCTACATACTAGAGATTGGTGAACAGGATGTTTGCCAACCAGATCGGAAAGAACATGGAAGTGTATGTTGATGACATACTGGTCAAGTCGAAAACTGCCGATAACCATGTTTCCGACCTGGAGGAATGCTTCAAGATACTAAGAGAATACGACATGAGGCTTAACCTGCAGAAGTGCACTTCCGGGGTCGCATCTAGGAAATTCCTGGGTTTCATTGTCAACACTAGAGGATCGAGGCGAACCTCGATAAGATTAGGTCGTTGCTCGAGTTGCCCTCACCTCGGTTGCGAAAGGACGTTCAAGGCCTGACAGGAATGGTGGCGGCCCTCAATCGGTTTATTTCTAATTCCACCGACAAGTGCCTGCCATTCTATAACCTGCTCCGGGGGAATAAGAAGTTCGAATGGACAAAGGAGTGCAAACGTGCCTTCCTTTATTTGAAAGCACATCTAGCCGAGCTGCCCGTATTGTCCAAACCAACGGCAGGAGAGCCTTTTTTCCTTTACCTAGTTGTCACAGAAGATGCAGCTAGTGCCGTATTGGTCCGAGAAGAAGACCGGGTTCAAAAACCAGTCTATTACATCAGCAAAAGGCCTCTCGGAGCTGAGTCCCGATATCCATTGATGGAAAAGATGGCATTCTATCTCATCACGACCTCCCAAAAGCTCAGGCCGTATTTCCAATCCCACTCAATACATGTCATAACCGATCAACCTTTAAGGCAGGTTTTGCAAAAACGTGAAGCATCGGGACGTCTGTTGAAGTGGGCTATTGAACTCAACCAGTTCGAGATTTTGTACACTCCGCGAACTGCAATAAAAAGCCAGGCCCTGGCTGATTTTGTGGGGGAATGCACAGGATTCCGAGAAGATCCTATGGAAGATTCGCCCCAGGCCACCTCGGTCCAGGCGTCATGGAAGGTCTTCGTAGATGGCTCATCTAACGAGAACGGCTCCGGGGCTGGAATCATCTTGATATCCCCAGAAGGACATAGATTCCACTCGGCGTTGAGATTTAGATTCAAGGCTTCCAACAATGAGGCTGAATACGAAGCTTTACTGGCCAGGCTAAGGGTGGCCCGAGAGCTGAAGGCCAGCTCCGTTCAGTGTTTCAGCGATACCCAGCTCGTGGTAAACCAAGTGCTAGGTGAATACCAAGCATGGGGGACCAAGATGGTTGCATACCTGGCCAAGGTAAAAGTCGAGCTGTCTTTATTTGAACGGGGCTCAATCGAGCAGATACCTCGGGAGCAGAACGCCAACGCAGACGCCCTCGCCAAGCTCGCTACCTCTGGGGAGACGGATACTTTGGGGTTAGCACCAGTAGAGTTTTTGGAGAAACCAAGCATAGAAGTCGGGGTGGAGGTCGAGATGATCGATGCCAGACCGACCTGGATGACCCCCACCCTCGAATATCTCACCAAAGGAAAGTTACCTGAAGAGCGTAATGACGCAAGGCGGGTACTTTACCAAGCTCCAAGGTATACGGTGGTAGATGGTCTATTGTACCGGCGCAGGCACTCCTTGCCTCTCCTGCGATGTGTTCTGCCAGGCGAAGCAAAGACCATTTTGCAAGAGGTGCATGAGGGATTTTGCAGAGATCACACTGGGGGGCAAAGTTTAGCCCTAAAAATCTTAAGGCAAGGATATTACTGGCCAACTCTATCAAAGGACTCGATCTCTTACGTCAAGAAATGTGACAAGTGCTAGCGATTTGCCACAGTTTCCCGAGCTCCACCAGTCGAGCTGAAGATGATCTCGTCCCCGTGGCCATTCACGGTCTGGGGAATCGACTTGGTTGGCGCCCTCCCTACTGGAAAGGGAGGGGGCCGTTACGTGGTGGTGGCTATCGACTACTTCACCAAGTGGGCTGAGGCAGAACCCTTGGCAACAATCACTTCCAAGAGAGTCCTCGACTTCGTGGTCAAAAGAATTATCTGTCGATTCAGGCTGCCAGAAAAGATCGTATCAGACAATGGAACGCAGTTTGACAATGACCTCTTCACCGAATTCTGTGAGAAATATGGCATTGTGAAAAGCTTCTCCTCCGTGGCCTATCCCCAGGCGAATGGGCAGGTCGAGGCCGTCAATAAGACACTAAAGGCGAGCCTTAAGATGAGATTGGATGAAGCCAAGGGAGTCTGGCCAGAACAACTGCCCCAGGTACTATGGGCATACCGGACCTCGCATCGAACTCCGACAGGTCATACTCCTTTCTCCCTAGCTTTCGGGAGTGAGGTAGTCCTTCCTGTCGAGGTAAAGGTAGCCTCGCATAGAGTCCAGGTGTATGACCAGGACCGCAATCACGAACTACTTTGCGCATCCCTCGACCTGATTGATGAAAGACGAGAAGATTCGCAGCTCCAGCTCGCGCATTATCAACAAAAAATCACTCGGTATTTCAACTCAAAGGTCAAAAAGCATGCCTTTAGCATTGGCGATCTGGTCCTTAGGAGAGTCTTTTTAGCCAGTAAAGATCCCAAAGATGGAGTATTGGGACCGAACTGGGAAGGGCCGTACCAAGTAATCGAGGTCATAAAGGAAGGAACCTACAAGTTAGCTCGACTTAATGGGGAAGCAGTCCCACGAACTTGGAACGCCATCCATTTGAAGAAATATTATCAATGATACCTTTGTAAGGCTTACTCAGAAAGGCCATTTTTTGTTTATTAAGCAATGAGAATTAAATCTTTTTCATTATTGTGTATATTTGTGAATGTAATCTCAAGTAACCACGAAAGACCCTTTCCTAATTACTTGGGGGGCATATGGTGCCTGGATACAACCAGGTCGCCCTAAAGACTTAGAAGTTGATTCAAATCGATTGATCGATGTTTTTCTTAAACAGCACGAGATATTGATAAAGGATTAATGCGAACTAAGTTGTATCCTGGATATAACCAGGTCGTCCTAAAAAAACTTAGAAGTTAATTCAAATTGATTGATCGGTGTTTTTCTTAAAAAGCACAAGATATTAATCAAGAATTAATGTGGACTAAGTTTTCAACTTAACGTCATGGATATAACCAGGTCCTAAAACTTAGAAGTTGATTCAAATTGATTGATCAGTGTTTTTCTTAAAAAGCACAAGATATTAATCAAGAATTAACGCGGACTAAGTTTTAAAATTAACGTCCTGGATATAACCAGGTCCTAAAACATAGAAGTTAATTCAAATTGATTGATCGTTGTTTTTCTTAAAAAGCACGAGATATTAATAAAAAAATTAACGCGGACTAAGTTTTTAATTTAATGTCTAGGATACAACCAGGACTTATCTTAGAAGTTGGTTCAAAATTGATTAGCATGTTTTTCCTAGAAAAACATAAAATGTCAATCACAGCACCAACAAAAAACTAAGACTATTACCAAAATGCATAGAGGCAAAAGGAGGTAAATCAATTAAAAGCAAAAAATTGATAAAGCCTATTGTCTCGAGGTTAGAAAAACCTCATACAAAGTTACAAAAAAATGTTCGAATGGTAAAAAGAAAAGAAGTCCTAGGCCCCGCCAGGCTGCTCCGATGAGGTCACCACCTCGCCTTCCTACTCGGCGGTTGCAGAAATCTCCCCGGTCTCGGAGGGCGCCTCTTACTGAAGGCGAGCTTTAAACTTCTCCAGGAAGTTGTCCCATGCGTCCGCCCCCAGAAAGGAGAAATCACCATCTGGGTTGAAGACCCAGCAGTGGTACAGCATAGCCTCCATGGAGGAGCTGGAGGCTGCCCTCTCCGTCGCTAGGGCAGCCTTGGCCTCCTCGGCCTCGGTTTTCGCAGTGTCCAGTGCGGCCTGAGCTGCCCTGGCCTCCTCGAGCTCAGTCCTCGCAGCGGCTAGGGCGGCCTTGGTAGCCTCGGCCTCTTGTAGCTTAGGTCGGGATGCGTCCAGCTCAGCCTGCACAGTCGCCAGGGCATCCTTGGCATCCTGTTCCTGCTTTTGGGCACTCTTAAGGGCGGTCAAAGCAGTCTGGTGCTCGACCCTCATAACCTTGAGCCGAGCCCTAGAGCGGGATATATTCCGGTGGAGAGCCAAGGCACCCTGCAAGACCAAAAGATAGTAAGGCAACTGCCTTAGAAAAAAAAAAGCAAAATAAACACGAACATGTGATGCATACGAGAAAGGAATACCAATGGCAAGGCCAACTTACCGTGAGGGCCATCCCCAGCGAAGACTCCATCACGTTCTCTGGGCTCCTCGTCTCGATTGCCCGAAGGTCCCTCTCGGCGGCATTGTAGTAATGGTCCAAGGTGTAGCTCGCTGTCTCATAGACCGTCCCCCGAAAGATGTAGGGGATCTTATCCAGAGCCCGGGGGTTCACCGAGACGAGCACCTCGGGGGTTGTGGTTGACAAGGTCCCGGGGGGCACCTTCATTTCCCGAACAGGGGCGGGAGCTCGCGGGGGAGGCAGAGGCATCTTCATTGCAGAAGGGGGTGGAGGCACTTTCTCCTGAGCTGCCGAAGCCTGGTTTTTACCCTTCGCCAGGGACTTGGAGGTACTCCCGATGGCCTTCTTCGCCAGCCGGATCTTTTTCACCATGGGCCCGGAGCCTCCAGAGGAAGGGTTCCCACCAAGGAACATATCTCGCAGATCGTTGCTCTCGGGCTGAGACATCTCCTCTGATAAAGCAAAGGCAAAGTATTAATATACAAGTAAACATATTTATGCAAGACAACAAAAGTAAAAGGGAAAACAGATCTCAAGTATATATTGAAAGGGATCCTACCCTCTGAGCTAGAGGAGGAATCTATGGTCACGACCACCGGCCCCGGAGCTGCAGCAGGGGAATCTAGGATAACGACTTCGCTGGCTGGAAGAGGCTTTGGGTCTGAATCTGGCTCGGGACTAGACTCTTCTACGTACTGCCTAAGACCCGGAGCTACTATACCTTCCCGAAGGGAGGGCCACGACCAAAGATTGGTCCCATACTCCTCAAAAAAGACCGACCTAAAGGCTAGGGTATTATCTACGACTACAGTACCCCTAGGGCGGCTCATGTCATGTCCTAGCACGAGCTGGTCAACGCATTGGAGCAAGGTTACGTCACGGTCTGGGACACTTCGATGGCAATTAACGTGCTGGTTGGGATTAAACCTAGCTAATCGAAGGTCTGCAGTGGCCCTATCTAAGTCCCTAAACATATTAGGATTACCTTGCCCGGAGGGACCGGCTGCTGCTCCGGACCGGGCCCTCTCCACGTCTGTTTCTTGGGCGACCTCCAGCGCCCGCTTCCGCCTCACGAGGGGCACCTCGTCCTCCTCGTCTTCCTCGTCCTCTTCTTCTCCCGCAGCCTCCTCCTCGGGGATGGGCGCCATCTCGCGAGCTGGAGGGAGGCCCTACGGTCTCCTAAAGGCCAAAGTCTGGCCTGGGGAGATTAGCTTGCACGCCAGCATCGTCTTGTCTGACACGAGCTGGCGATAGTCCTTTTCGCTGGGGGGCAGCCCCGCCAATGTCTCGTATTGACCCCCGAGGGTCACAGACTTGGCCGTCCTCGCGAAAATGGCTGCATGATTGTTTCTAAGTCAGGAACTAATAAAAGAAGCTAATCAATAATCAACTTACGAGCTAAGAGTAAAGGGTACTTACGAGGGCGGTTGAAATAGTGATATTCACAATTGCGAAACCCCTTGGACATAAAGAACTGGTCTTTAAAGTCGTTGGGCTGGCTGGGCAGCTCGATGACCGCAGCCGTGTTTGGAAAATGGGTCAGATAGTAGAACCCGTCGCCTCGCCCCCTCTTCTCCGAGCTGGCCTTGAGGCAGAAAAAGTAAAGGATGTCCGCCGGCGTGGGGACCTCCCACTCCTGCTTCAGGAATAAGTATCTCAACCCTGCTAACAAACGATATGAGTTAGGGGGGAGTTGTAAAGGAGCCAGGTTCATGTAATTAAGAAAATCCGCGAAGTACTGGTCTAGCAGAAGGAAGGCCCCAGCCTTGAAGTGCTCGTCACTCTAGGCCGCATATTTCTCATCGAGCGGCGTGCAGCTCCGCTTGCCTTCTAGGGGAAGTTGGGCGTTTAGGGCGACCCTCCCAATCTCAATATTGTGGGAAAGGAATATCTTATTCACCTTCCCCTGGATGGTGATCTTCGAGACGATCCTCTCGGCCTCGAAGAAAGCGTTAGGCCCCACCTCGAGCTCCTGCTCCACGGCTGGACCGAAAACGGGGATTGGAGAGTCCATGACCACCTCTTTTCCCTTGGCTTGCTGAAAAGACGAGCTGCCATTAGTCTTTTTAGGGGAGTTCTTCTTTGGTCTCATCTGGTCGCCTAACGAACAAAAGAAGAAAATTTAGAAAAGGCGACCTAAGCATAGGAAAGAATCTGACGCGAAGTGTTTCCACGCGGTTCTATGAACACGCGCCTGTGCTCCCAACGGGTCCCCGATTACTCCGAATCAGTGTGTCAGGAGGGTCAAAATAAAAAAGTTTGCCCTGGAAGGAAAGTTTCAGTAGGCAAACAGTGCAAAACCGCCTGTGAAGCGTGTCCCCTAAGCTACCTGGTTTTTGCACCCTAAAAGCTGGTTATTTCAGACAGGCATACAAAATTTCTACCCAGAAAATTTCCCCAGAAAGTGTACCCTTTGAGTCGTATTCCTAAATGGTTTTTTATAAGGTCGATGCCCTGGAATAAAAACCTACGCCTATCATACCCACAAAAACCAGCAGGATACTGTATGCGGCTACAGAAACAATTTACCTAAGCAACAGTGAAAAGGAAATTTAAAGCATGCATAATCGGAGAACTTACAGAATGTTTTACTGTGAGGAGGCTGAAAGGGTCGTCTGGGTTAGAGTCCTGTTGAAATTGCGGGTGCCAAAGTCTCAAAGGAGCTCTCGCGCCTGAGCTTCTGGAACGCTGGGAACAGTAACCGGAAGAAAGGGAGGGTTTTTTGAGACTGAGAAGAAAGGAGAAAATAAGAAAATCTCCAAATGAACGGGTGGACCATGCGTAAGGTGGCCACCCCTTTTATATACGTAAGAGGCCAAGTGAGGAGGGCCGTTGGATTGCCTTGATGTAGGATACGAGGATCTCTACTCGAAAGGCGAAACGACGGCCGAGTATAGGCTAGGCCATTTAATGCGATTCTCGGAAGACGTACTGTCACCAACCACGATGCTCCACGTACTCGATGCCTGTGTAATGAGTGGAATGTGAAGAGTCCACAAGGAAGCCTAAAAGCCCCCACTGTGGCCCCGGGTGACGTCATGTGCCACGAGCAGGGGCTTGGGGGGCAAATGTAAGCCCTAATTCTCCACGGGCTATTAGTCAGCTGAGGTATGGCATAATTATATCAGCCACGTGGATACCATGTACCTGGAGCTGCTGTCGCCAGCTCCCACCTCTTTAGCTCAAGGTAACCAAAGGCTTACTGAGGGTACTAAGAGGTCAGAGGTATAGACACCGCGGGTTAAGAAGACATCCAGCTCGAGGTACGAGCTTGAGTTGGAAGCTGTGACCCTTTATAAAGTCAACCACGCAATGTAAACGTGCATATATCAGACATCACGTGTCTGATATATCCCTGAATTCTCGGACACGCAGCATAAACGTGTGTGTTCAGGCACCCACGACTGGGTTGGGCCGTGAGGCCCATTATCCCCCTTACCTATTGATTAGACCACACTTCATTTGTCAAGTTTTAGGAATTAATCATGAATGTCACAAAAGTGACATGGTGGGTAAGAAGGTCACAAGATGACCCCCTTGCCAACCCCCAGGTGCCCCCTCCTATAAATATGGAGACCCTGGGAGTTACAAAGGGTTGGATTCTATTGTGTAAAGGAATACCCTGTAAAGAATACCAGAAAACTCCCAATAATATTGGCTGGTGGAGTAGAAGGATTTTAACCTTTGAACCACCTAAAAATGTATTCGTATCTGTACTCCCTGATTTTCCCACGGGCTGATTAGCGAGCTGAGATACGGCCTAATCATGACTACCACATTGACATCCCCAAGACCGGAGCTACCATCGTAAGGTCCTACCTCCTTAGCTCGAGGTAACCTAAGGGTTTGCCAAGATTGCTTCAGGACTGAGTCTGGACTCTGAAGGCCGCAGGTCGAGGGAAGCATCCAGCTCGTGGTACGAGCTGGAGTTGGAGGCTGAGACCTTTTATAAAGTCAATCACGCAAGATAAACGTGCATATATCAGACATCACGTGTCTGATATACCCCTGACTTGCGTATTCAGATACCCACGATTGGGTTGGGCCATGCGGCCCATTATCCCCTTACCTATTGATTTGACCACAGTTATGTGTCAGGTTTAGGAATTAATCATGAATGTCACAGAGTTGACGTGATAGGTAAGAAGGTCACGGGATGACCTTCTTACCAACTCCCAGGTGCCTTCTCCTATAAATATGGAGACCTTGGGAGTTAATAGGGGTTGGATTCTCAATTGTAAGAAATACCTTGTAATCAAATACCCAGTATATAGCAATAATACTAACTAGTGGAGTAGAAGGATTTTAACCTTTGAACCACTTAAAAAACGTATTTTGAGTCACCATTAATTTTTCTAAGATCATATATCTGCTACGGTTCAACATTAGAACTAATCCCTTTCTCTTCTTTTCTTAATTACCTATTGGTGAAGAACCGCGTCAACAGTATCACCATTTTATTTTAAGATCATTCATCTATTATGGTTCCTTACTTAGCACTAATCCCATTCTCTTATTCTATTAATTACCTGTTGGCGAAGAACCGCGTCAACAGAGATATATTATTTTTCTTCATGGGAATACGATTCAAAATATGATATGCAGATAACAAGGCTTCACCCCACAAATTAAAACTCAATTTTGAATGCAATAACATAGCATTGATCATTTCAATAAATGTTCTAGTTTTCCTTTCCGTTATACAATTTTTTTTTCTGGAGTATATTGGGAGGTGCATTCATGTATTATTCCATGCTCTTCACAAACACATGTTGAAATCATTTGAAAAATATTCACCACCCCTATCACTTCTAAGAACTTTTATTTTCCTTTCCAATTGATTTTCAATTTCTGCTTTATATGCTTTAAACACACAAATGATTCATCTTTGTTCTTAAGCAAATATACATATGTGAACCTAGAGAAATCATCTCTAAAAGTAATAAAATATCAATTTATTTCACATAAATCACTATGTATCAAATCTAACAAGTTAGAATTTCTATCAACACTTGGAAAATATTTCTGAACCGTTTCAGATTTTACACATAGTTCACACTTATCATGCTCAGTATTTTCACAATTAATCAATCCACATTTAATTATTCTTTTAGTTGTGCTAAATCCTATATGTGCTAGTCTAACATGGAACAAAGTAATATAATTTGAGTCAAGCATATAACAAGAAGAACTAGAAGCTTTACTTTTCACATCATCAATTGAGTTACAAGGTTTAAACACACCATGACAAGCATATCACTTTCCCACAAAAATGTTCCCCTTTGAAAAAATAAGCTTGTTGGAATCTATCAAAACCTTGATTCCCGATTTGCCAAGAAAATTTCCACTCACTAGGTTTCTACTCATATCCAGTACATATAAAACATTAATGACTAGAAATTTTTTGCTGGAAGTGAAGAATAGATCAATTGTTCCCTTGCCTTCAACCTTGGACCTTTTCTCATTGCACATTTGGATTTCATGCCCTTCCTTCGAAGTCTCAAAGATCTTAAATAAAGATCTATCATAAGTAACATGGATGTGGGCACAGGTTTCATACCACCAAAATTTTACCTTTCCATGTATGGCATTATTCTCACTTAGTGTTCCCACTAACTCTTCTTCGGTTAAATTAACCCTTGGCTCATTGTTGTGGCTCCTCTTGAACCTATGTTCCCTTGCAAAGTGGCCATTCTTGCCAGACATAAAGCAAGGTCCTTTGGAACTTTCGAATTGACATTCATTCTTATTAGGTCCCAAGGGTTTGTAACCCTTTCTTTTAGGCTTCCCAATTCCTTTGCCTTTATTGTTGTTGGGAGGTTTAGCCACCACATTGGCCTTAGAAGTTTCTCCATTAGACTTTTCCACGTGATTATGTCTAGAATGAGATTCCTCCTCAATCCACAAGTGTTTGAGAATTTTCTCCAAGGAAATCTCATCATTCTTGTGGATGATTTTCTTTCTATAGCCCACCAAGATGGAGGAAACTTGGCCATGATAGCACCAACAAGGAATTATTTCGACAATACAATATTAAGGATATATAGCTTCTAACGACCCAAAAATGCTAATAGGGTTTAGGGCCTTGATTAGCGTGCCAGGAGGGCATAATTGAATATGTTTGTGATTATGTGGCATGCATGATATATATGATGATGTGAATATATTATATGCATGCTTATGTGTACTAGATATGCATGTGGGCCCTCTACTGTTTATAAGGGCATATCTATAATTTTGGCCCGTTAGGGCATAAATGCGATTACATATGATAAATGGTTGAGACCACATTGTTATGTGGATACATTTGCACTACATGACTTGAGGCGATCATAATGAGCAGATTAGCGAAATAGTCACAACGGGGTTTAATACCCGGCTCAGTGTGAGCCAAGTGGTATTTTATGAACTTAGAATATAATTTGGGGATTATTGGGTAACGAGTAAGTATTTGGTAATTATTTGGGCATGTCAGGATTAATTGGGAATTGATAGGAGGACTTGAGGAGTTAAGGGGAATTGGGAAAATGACTATTTTACCCTTAGAACAATTGGGGGGCTGAGTAGTCTTGAAGGGTATGTTAGTATTTTTGGCTAAGGTGTATAATTAGCTAAGGTTTAGGAAACCACTAGAGTTAATAGGAACATACTTGATATCTCTCACATGCATGTTTTTTTTCCTCTCTCTAGAACTAAGGGGAACCTCTGAATTTTGAAGGAGAAGCTAAGAGAACAAGCTGGGGATTGAGTTGAGTTTGGATTGAGAAGAACCCGAGGAATTGAGGCTAGAAGTAGAAAAGGTATAGCTGGGGAATTCAAGCCACAAACTGGGGTAGGTTTCAAATTAATTTTGCTGATTTCTGTTGAACTAATGTTAGAGTTTAGAGTTTGCATGAATTCTAGGTGGTGATTGGTTATTGGTGTTGGATAAGTGTAAGGGAATTTTTATAAGTTGGATATGATATTGAGGTTATAAGGGTAGGAATTCTGGGCCTAAATATGAGTTTGGTTGCTGATTTGGGGTATGAATTTGAGGTTAGGCTCGAGGAAAAATGCTTGAAAGGAAGGATTTACTAGGTTTGGGGACTCGAGCCACGACCCTGTTCTTCAGACATCGCGGCTCGCGTGCTTGATGAGGCTAGGGTGCCTATGATTCGCCAAGTCTGCCGCGACCTAGGGGAGTGCAAGTCATGGTCCTCCAGTAGGGAAAGTTGAGCCTCTGTCCAAGGGGCGGGTCACGGCCCTTATGGGTAAGTCGCAGTCCTAAATGTAAAATAAAGGGAGCTTAGGTTTTTAGGCTTGGGGAGGTATGGCGTTTCAAACCTAAGCGCTCGAGATGAATTCTACTACCCAGTTTAGTAGAATTTGAGGTCCCAGAGGCTAGTATTTATTTTCAACATTTAATCGGATTAAAATTTGATAAGTTATCCATCATTGTTTGTGACTAGGATTATCGTTAAGGCTCAGGATTGAGGATCGTGCTCGGGACTACTCTTTATTTATCGCTCGGTATTTGAGGTAAGAAAACTGCACCCATGTGGTTGTGAACGGGAATGAGTTTCCCTATAATTGAACGGATGTATTATGTAATTATATGGTTGTTATGCGTTATATGAAAGTACAACCTAAGGATGCCAGGCCAGATGATAAGTGTACTGAATGCAGCTCGGCCTAAGAGAGTCGGGATCAGCTAGGCAAACAGAGGGCTCGGCCTAAGGGTGCCGACACCTGAACATTTGTATTACTGATTGAGATGTATGGTTGAGAATACATGTTTACCGTTGTTTAGCTTAATGCTTGTCTCTGCTGAATAATTGAATTAATTAGATTAAAGTGGATTGAATGTTATTGCTGCTATATGTGTTTACTATTTATTGTTTTCTTGTTGGGCCTTTGCTCACGGGTGCTACATGGTGCAGGTAAAGCCAAAGGGAAACTGGACCAACCATGAGTTGGAGAGCTCTGGGAGCGGGGTGTACATCGTCAGCTGCTCGACCGCCACGGCCGATGGGAATTTATAGGAATAGAGCTCTAAATTGTATTTTGGCGTTAGACTGGCTTTTGTTGCATTATCTTTTAGGAGTTGTATTTACCTCATAAACCCTATTTTTGGGATCCCATGTATCAAACATTTGTTTTAATGAAAATTAACCATTTATGATCAAAATCTTTTAACCTTAACCTGTTAGTTGACTTTAGGATTACACTTATGTTCAAACGACTTGATTAGCAAGTCTTGCGCTATTTTATAATAAATAGTGTAACAATCTTGGTTATCCAGGGCATTACATAGCTTATTACAATAATTTGTAATTCAGGAATTTGGGGTAGAAGAGGTTTCACATCGAAAAACTTAAATTTCATATATTGAGTAATAAATAATTTGTTTGTGTATTCTTCTTCTGGATTGTAATTGTTCTTAAATACAAAGCGGTCTTTGTGTTGGTATGGAGATCATACAACTGGTCTGAGAGATCATTGAGAATGTGACCCCTACATATTAAATCATCTTCTTCATGTTTCTTCCTTTCTTTGATGACTTCTTGTGTTTCATATTCTTTGAAGGGTTCTATGGCCTTTAGATCCTTGTCTAGGATGTAGAACACCTTGAGAGTAGTCAGCAAAATCCTAATATTGACTTGCCAACATACAAAGTTTGTACCATCGAATCTATCCAATCTAACAATGTCTTGTGGCATAAATTTCAAGGTTGAAATTGAAGATGATTCTTACGTGACGACGTATCTCAAATAATAGAGAATTTGATTGTTTGGAGAGTGAGATTATACCACCACAATAATAAGAATCTACACACAATAACATTTTTCAGAGTCCAATAAATATTGAGATAGAATGCAAACCTTAGTTTTAGAAAAAAAATCCTTGTTCTTCTTGCAAGCTTCAAAACCCCTTGTTAGAACACCACCTGAACCATTGATGGAGAGAATCAAAACCAAGGCTTATACATGAGATGTATCACTGTCCAAATTCTCTATTTCCTATCCCTTGATGGATGCTTGAGGCTTTCTCTAGTAAGAAAAGGAATTGGGATTGAACAAGCCTTGAAGTTCACAAAGACAAGCACTTTCTTTATGAATTTCTTGGAGAAACTTATGATCTTGAGAGTAAAAGAGAGAGAGAAGAGTTAAAGAGACATTTGAAAGAGTGATCAAGTCTATCAAAACTTTAAGAGAACTCTTTTATAGTGTAGGCACCGTTATTAAGTCCAACAAATAAGAATAGAGCTCTTAAACAGATTATTTGGAGCTCAAAACACGTGTTTGTACAGACATATCAGACGGCTCATGTAACGTCCCAAAAATGCTAATAGGTTTTAGTGCCTTGATTACCATGCCAGGAGGGCATAACTGGATATATGTGTGATTAACTGATTAAATGCATGACTATGTGGCATGCATTATATATATGATAATGTGAGTTTGATTATATGCATGTTTATGAGTATTAAATATGCATGTGGGCCCATTCTTGATAGTCGGGCATGTTTGTAATATTGGCCCGTTGCGGGCATAAATGTTAATATATGTGAGTAAATGATTGAGACCACATTATTATGTGGATATATTTGCAGTATATGGCTCGAGGCGATCCTAGTGAGCGGATTGGCGGAATAGTCACAGGAGGGTTTCATACCCAGCTCGGGGCGAGCCTAAGGGTATTTGGGGAAGTTAATGTATATTTGAGGTTTATTAAGTAACGAATAGGTATTTGGTGATTGAATGGGTATGTCAGGATTAATTGGGAATTTATAGGACGACTTGAGGAGTTAGCAGGAATTGGGGATAATGACCATATCGCCCTTAGGGGGCAAAAGGAGAGGTTGTGTTAACTAAGGGGTATTTTAGTCCTTTCTAGTTAAAGGATGCACTCAACTGAAGCTCTAAGAGTATCTAGAACCCACCAAAATTTAGAGGATAACCTCAAACACTCTCTTCCTTTCCTCTTTCACGTTCTCTCATTTTCTCTCTAGAGCCTAAGGAAGCTTTGAAGTTTTGGAGGAGAAGACTCAAGCAATTAAGATGGAAATTTAGCTGGGAAAGTAAGGAGAATCAAAGCTAGGATCAGTCAAGGATTTCTGAGATGATTTGGCTAATAATTGAGGTAAGATTTTAGATGTTAATTGCTGAAATTCTGTTGAAATAATGCTAGAACTTAGAGCTTTCATAAACGTGGTTACCAATTCTGATTTTGGGTGTTTGATAGGTGTAAGAAATGGTTTATAGATTGGTTATGATGTTTAGGCTATAGGGATAAGAATTATGGGTTCAATTATGAGTTTGGCTGAAGATTGGGGTTGGATTTTAAGGTTTAGGCTTGAGGGTAACGTTGGGAAAAAGGTTGAATTTCTAGGTTTAGGGCCTCAGGCCGCGGCCCTGTTCTTCAGGCGTCGCAACCCACGTTCTTGAAGATGCTGGGATGCCTCTGTTTTTCCAGGCGCATTGCGACCCAGTGGGTGCAAGTCACGGCCCGTTTCCTCGAGTAGGGAGGGCCTGGCCTCTGTCTAAGGGGTGGGCCGCGACCCTTTAGGGAAAGTCGCGACCCTAAATGGAAAATAAAGGGAAGCCAAGGTTTTAGGCTCGGAGAGGCTCGGGAATTCAAACCTGAGCGCTCGGGATGAATTCTGCTACCTGGTTTAGTAGAATTCTAGGTCCCAGAGGCTAGTATTTGTTTCCAAAACATTTAATTGGTTTAGAATCTTATGGTTATCCATCATCGCATGTGACTAGGGTTTACCGCAAGGGCTCAAGAATTAAGGATCGTGCTCGGGGCTGTCATACGCTTGCTGCTTGGGACCAGAGGTAAGAAAATCGCACCCAACTTGTGATTGGTGCTTACACCCCTTGCATGAATATATTATGAGCATGAACATATCTGTAGTTGAGAATTTCTGATTGGGCATGCTTGTATGCGCTACCATTGATTACTTGCTATGCATTGTTCATTTGTGATTGTATTTGTTTACAGGTCGGGCTAAGGGTGTCTGGGGCCGATAGCAAGTGTACGGAACGCAGCCTGACCTAAGGGTGTCGGGATCGGCTATAAAGCCAGTGGACTCGGCCTAAGGGCGCGGTTCACAGATAGCTATTTGTATTGATTGATAGGATTGATTTATACGTTTGATTAAGCTGAGTACTTCTATTGAATTTGTTGTGTATATTCTATTGTTAGTTGAATTTGGTGAATTATATTACTGCTTTCATATTGTTGCCTAGTTGTGCATGTTGTTTTAAGTTTTCTTGCTAGGTCTTGGCTCACGAGTGCTACGTGGTGCAGGTAATGAAGTTGATAGTTGGACCAGCCAGGAGTTGGAGAGCTTCAGGGGCGATGTGTACATATGCAGCCAACTCGATCGCCACGGTCAGGGTAGCTTGGGAGGAACTAGGGTTAAACCTTATTTTTGCCGCTTAGGACAACTAAATTATGCCTGTTTATCTTTCACAAGTCTGTAAACCGATTTTTGGGATCCTGTGTGCAAACTTAATATTTTAATGAAAAGTAATCGTTTTTGTTTTGTTGACCAAATATTTTATTACTTGACCTCGACTTAGTATTTAATTACACATTTAAGTTCAAACGACTTGCTTAGCAAGTTAAGCACTATTTTAAACACACAGTGTAATGGTCTTGGTTATCCAAGGCATTACAACACGTCGCCTGTTGGGTATCACCACAATGGTGGCGACGCTATGCTACCTAGGCATGTCAAACTTCTCAAAATTGACCATAAACACATCCAAATTCTCTCAAAATTTATGGGCATCCTTAGATGGCTCAATGTATCACTTTGGACCAAAAAACACATTATTAATGCAATGATTTGTTTTTATATTTTGTTTAGTTGCTTAGTTTTAGACTTAAAAATTGCTAAGTAAATACATGTAAAATCTTATTTAATTAGTATAAAATTTATAACATCAAAATATTAAATAAATTATACAAGTTAGTAGTTTAATTATGTGATTAAATAAAAAATGATAAAATAACGTAAAAGAGATAATAAAAGTAGTTTGTACATGTAACTTTTTGATGTTATATTCTGAAATTCTATTTTTAGATATTACCAACTTTTAATCATGCCTGATTAAGCAAAAGTTTAGAAAATGTGCTTGATAGAACAATATTCTGACTAATTAGAACATGACATTGATTAATCAGAATAAACACAGAATATTTAAATAGGAATTGAAAGGTAAATATGACACACAGTGATTTTTACGTGGTTTTAGTATTCTTGCGAATACTACTAGTCCAAGGGGCACAAACCCAGACAAAAAGATTGATTAATAAAGTATAACAAATACAATAGACTTGACTTAAGCAAACATAGACTTCCTCTAATTGTTTACCACAATCTGAAAGTATTCACTCTATTGATCCAATCTTGTAAATCCACCAGAGTCTAAAATCCCTTCTTCCTCATTGATAAATGCTCACTTCCTCCCGAAGTGAGTCTTAAATGCACCTTCTCCCGAAGGTAGTATGTGTCACGAGTACCTTGGTACCTGTTCAAAAACAACCAGTGATAGTGAAAGCTATACCAATGCTTTCCTTTCAAAAAATCATCAAAACGACAACTCTTCTCACACATGATATCTATTGAAAACTAGAGCATAAAAGAGGTGAAACTTCCAAGGCAAATGGTCTCCTTTTTATAGAAGAGAAAAATGCTTTCCTGCTAGTTTTCCATTGACATGAAATATTAAATGAGAATATTTGAAATCTTTAAGAATTTCGTTTAGCACAAATCCTGAAAGATCATATAAAGATTTTGTCAATGCAGACCTGATCCTGATGTTTCTAGATAAAATGTTCCAGGACATAATTTGATTTAGGTTCATTTTCGTGGAGACCAAGATTTGAATTACTTGAATAATATCCTATCCCTGAAACATAGGAATAAAACGACAGAGATCAAGCTGGAATATTTTTTTTTAAAACGTTCCTTTTTTTGGAAACTTACTCATTTAAAACCAATGAAGAAATAAAAGAAATTAACCAAGATTTTTCCAACTTGAATATACCAATAAATGTAAGCTCATACACATTTTTATCACAGAAAAATAAGGAAACAATTTAAAATATTTTTGTCTCTTAATTTGCCAATTGAAGAGGATTTTACAATCCCCCCCTTTGGTTTTTTAAGAGACAAAAATAACACATGTTTAAGAACCTGCTACAACACTATTAGAGAGATCAAGGAGATTCCTCTAATTAAACATAGTCTAACACTGGTAAATAAAACAAAGCTAACTCCCCCTAAAACAAAAGGGTCCAGAGTTGGTAAAAATAGAAAATAATACTCCCCCCTAAAAGTGTAGGATCTAGATCAGGAATTTAAACAAACAAAGCAACAATCTTTCCCCCTTTTTGGCTATGAAAGAGGCCAAAGTCCAACAAAAAGAGAAACAACAATGTGCATAAAAAAAAAAAAAAAACTTAATGAGACTTGGGGGAGAGAGCCTAGAGCTATTGGAGAACGAACTACAGAGTAGCATCCACAGTGTCAAAACGAGGAAGGACTGCAGAGATTTTGGTATCCAAAGCATCCAATTTTGCAGCAACATCCTCTGGAATTGATGATGCAGAACCCGTGCCTGCAGATATATTATGCAGAACCACTGTCTCTTGCTTTTTGGAAGCTTCCCTCCATTCAGGTGGCCTAAAAGTAAGGCCAGGAGATGGAACTTCAACTGACTCATGAGGAAGGAGGACTGCCTTCTGAGTGGCCAGAACTTTGTAGATCAGTTGAGGGAAGATCAAATTAAAGCCTTTCTTTTTACCCATTTGAAAAGAGATAATTTGCTCCAGGATGAGGGAAGCAATATCAACCAGCACTCCTACTCCAATTTTAAATAGCCACGCAACAAGATCTTGGAGACAATAGCAGGATTAGAATAAGGAAACCAATTGGAAAGTGCAAACCTCATTAAAACCACATATTGGTGAACGATATGGCTAATGGAGATGACAGTGCTCGGGATCCAAGTAACTTTTGGTCCCACTATCTCGCACAAGATGACATCTTTATCCACATCAAAATCTTCAGACTCGATGCCATGGGGAATTTGCAATGCAACTGCTATGTTAACAGTAGTGAAAGAGAAAAATGTCCCCGAACATATACTTTGCCCAACAAAAGAGAACCCAATTTTAAGAAATCATCAGTTAAATTTGCATAAAATTCCTTCACTACCCGATCCACATAACCAATAAACCCTTGTTAGGAATCAATCCAACCTTTCTCTTGTAATCAACCCACAACCCCAAAATACCTATGAGCAGCCCTGTCATAGTTCTTCTCACAAATGAACTTGCGATGGACGTAAAGAGGCATATCACGTCCATTGTCATTATAGAAAAATAGATGAGAGTGAGTTTTAAAGGTTACACCTGATTTGGAAGCTTTAGAAGGCACCTTTGTGGCCGAGGTGGCTGGAAACACAAAGGTCTCAGGCAGAGGTTATTTAGTGCCCTTTGTATAATCATGAGGGGATTCCATAGGCACAACTGAATTAGAGGATTTGTCTTTGGATTTTTCAGACCCTTTTTTAGACTCAACATCTGAAGAAGTAAACTCCTCCTTTGATGGATCAGATTCACCCTTCGAGCTGAGATCAGAATCAGCTAGTGGTGTACCTTCAGTGCTAGAGGTGTGATGTTTTTTAGATTCCTCATGAGAAGACGAGTGAACCTCCTTCGAAGAAGAAGGCCTCAATTTGGATGACCCAAACACTCTCGCCTTTTTGCAATACACCTTTTTGAAAGCTAGGGCTTTCTTCCTTTTTGAACTCTGTTTGGCAAGAGTAAACTTAACAGATTTAGTCACAATAGATGGGGAATGAGAAGGTCTTACTTGATCACTGGTAGGTGAGTTCGAGGATCTGACAGCCTGGTCAACTGATATCACAGAGAGTGATTTAGGGCTTGCAGATTATGAAGGTGCAGCTGCTGTAGAGGACAAACTTGCGACATTCCTTGACAGAGGCATCACAGGCGGGATCTCAAGCAGTTTCCCAAAGTTGACAAGAAAAGTGGACTTGCATGCGAGGATTTTTGGACAAGTGATTGGTGGTGTGGACAGAGGTACGAAGGAGGACGGCGAGTCCGTGGGGTTTTTGGGTGGAGTTTCTTGGCTTTGGGAGGATTAGAGTGTTTTCTGCGAGCCATTTTCCTTTTTTTCTGAGAGAAATAAAATGAAACTGGGGAGGAGCGTTTCAGAGTGAGAGGGATGAAACAAACACAATGAGGAGTATATAGGAGGGGAAAGGAATGAAAAATGGAAACCAAAATAAAGTGTGATCAATATAAATGTCAATAACCATAAAAACAAAATATCCTCTTTCCTTTTAAACACATACTCATAATTGACCAAGAATCACCAATTAATTAGAGAGATCAAGATATTATATTGTTGACGCGGTTCTTCGCCAACAGGTAATTAAGAAAAGAAGAGAAAGGGATTAGTGCTAATGTTGAACCGTAACAGATATATGATCTTGGAAAAGTGAAATGGTGACTCAAGACACATTTTTTAAGTGGTTCGAAGGTTAAAATCCTTCTACTCCACTAGTCAGTATTATTGCTATATACTGGATATTTGATTACAGGGTATTTCTTACAAGAGATAAACCAACCCTTATCAACTCCCAGGGTCTCCATATTTATAGAAGAAGGCACCTGGGAGTTGGTAAGAACGTCATCCCGTGACCTTCTTACCTATCGTGTCAACTCTGTGACATTCATGATTAATTCCTAAACCTGACACATAAGTGTGGTCAAATCAATAGGTAAGGAGATAATGGGCCGCACGGCCCAACCCAGTCGTGGGTGTCTGAATACGCACGTTCCTGCTGCGTGTCTGAGAAGTCAAGGGCATATCAGACACGTGATGTCTGATATGTGTACGTTTACCTTGCGTGTGTTGACTTTACAAAGAGTCATAGCCTCCAAATCCAGCTCGTACCACGAGCTAGATATCTAACTCGACCTTCGGCCTTCAGAGTTCGGACTCAAGTCTTAGGCAATCTTGGCGAACCCTTGGGTTAACTCGATCTAAGGAGGTATGATCTTATGACGCTAGCTCCGGTTTTGGGGATATCCACGAGGTAATCATGATTAGGCCGCAACTCAGCCCGTGGAAAAATCAGGGCGTACATCTGCCCCCAAGGCCCTGCTCGTGGTATACTACGTCGTATAAGGCCACAGTAGGGGCTTTTAGGCTTCCCCATGAACTCTTCACATTCCACATCTTATGCAGGAGCCTGATACGTGGAACATCGTGGTTGGTGACGGTACGTCTTACGAGAACCGCATTTAATGGCCTAGCCTATGCCCAGCCGTCGTTTCGTATTTCAAGTGGAGGACCTTGGATCCCACATCAGGGCCATCCAACGGCCCTCTACACGTGATCCTTTTTATATATAAAAGGGGTGGCCACCCTACGCATTGGCCACCCTTTCATTTGAAATTTCTCAGAATTTCTTTCCTTCTTCTCTCTTCATCTCAAAAGAAAAAGAAACCCTCCTTTCTGTGACCGCCATTCTCAGTGTTCAAGCAGCTCAGGCGTGAGAATTCCTTCGAATCTTTGGAGACAGCAACTCCTACGAAGCTCCAACCTAGGCGACACCTTCATTCACCTCCCAACCAAACACTGTAAGTCTCCTGACCATGCGTGTTTTGAAAATATTTTTCACTGTAGCTTAGGTAAATATTTACTGTAGCCACATGCAAGGGTTTACTGGTTTTTGTGGGTATGAAGGGTGAAAGCCTTTTAGGTTAGGGTATTCTTTGCTGTAGGAAATCGTTTAGGAGTATGGTTTATAGGATGCATTTTCTGGGGAAAATTTCTGGGTAGGAGTTTTGGAATTTTGGGTGCAAAACCGGGTAGCTTAGGGGACACGCTTCACAGGCGGTTTTGCAATCTTTGCCTACTGAAACTTTCCCCCCAAGGAAAATTCTATCCTGACCCTCCTGACACACGAATTTCGAGTAATCTGGGATCTGTTGGGAGCACAGGTGCATGTTCATTGAACCGCGTGGTCCCACTCTCCATGGGCTGCGCTTACCTCAGCTCGTGCAAATAACATTTGATTTTTCCTCATGCTTGGGTCGCCTTTTCTGAAATATTTTCTTTTGTTTGCTAGGCGACCAGATGGCACCGAAGAGGAACGCTTCCAAGCAGACCGTCAGTATCTCGGCCTCCCAGCAAGACAAAGGAAAGGCGGTGATGCCGGACTCCCTGATCCCCAACTTTGGGCCGGCAGTGGAGCAGGAGCTCGAGGTGGCTCCTGATGCGTTCTTCGAGGCAGAGAAGATCATCTCAAAGATCACCGACCAGACGAAGATCAATAAGATATTCCTCTCCCACAACATTGAGCTGGGGAGGACGTCAGTGATTGCCCGACCTCCCGCGGAAGGCAAGCGGAGTTGCGCGCCGCTTGACGAGGCATTCGCGGCCTAGAGCGGCGAGCATTTCAAGGCGGGGGCATTCCTCCCGCTGGACCAGTATTTTGCTGACTTCCTAAATTATGTGAAGTTGGCCCCATTCCAGCTCCCCCCCAACTCTTATCGGTTGTTGGCGGGGTTGAGATATTTATTTTTGAAGCACGAGTGGGAGGACCCCACTCCAGCAGATATTTTGTACTTCTTTTGCCTCAAGGCCAGCCCGGATCAGCGGGGGCGAGGCGACGGGTTTTACTACTTAACCCAATTTCCCAATACGGCTGCGGTCATCGAGCTGCCCAGCCACCCCAACGACTTCAAGGATCAATTCTTCATGTCGACGGGGTTCAGGAACTGCGAGCTCCACTACTTCAATCGTCCTCGTAAGTGTTTTTCATCCTTAGCTCGGAAGTTAAGTGTCGTTTTAGCTCCTCTTGTATCCCTTTCTGACTTAGACTAATCCTGCAGCAATCTTCGTGAGGAAAAAGAAATCTGTGACCCTTGGGGCCCAATACGAGACACTGGCGGGCTTGCCCCCCAATGAGAAAGATTATCGCGTGCTCGTAACAGGAGAGACGATGGTAGCCTGCAAGCTGATTTTCCCAAATCAGACTTTGAACCTCAGGAGGCCCCGGGGGCTTCCCCCAGCTTGCGACACCAGACCCATCATCGTGGAGGAGCTCACAGGAGATGAAGATGAGGACAACGAGGACGAGGAAGTTCCCATCGTGAGGAACAGGAAGCGGGCTTTGGAGGTCGCCCAGAGGACGGGCGAGGAGAGGATCCAATCCGGAGCAGCCGCGGGTCCTTCTGGCCAAGGTAACCCTTACATGTTTAGGAGTCTAGATAGGGCCACAGCAGACCCCTGGCTGGCTAGGTTCAACCCTAGGCATCTCATCCATCGTCACCGAAGTGATCCGAACCTGAACACAACCCTGCTCCACTGTGTCGACCGGCATGTGTTGGACTACCAAGATAGCCGGCCTAGGAGTACCGTAGTAGTAGATAACACCCTAGCCTTTAGGTCGATTCTATTCTAGGAGTATGGGACCAACCTTCGGTCATGGCCATCACTCCGGAGGGGCGCCGTAGCTCCGGGGCTTAGGCAATATGTAGAGAAATCTAGCCCTGAGTCAGCCTCGGACCCAGAACTCGCGCCAGCTCGGGAAGTAATCAACTTAGATTCTTCTTCTAGCTCGGGAGGTAGGATTCCATTTAGTATACACATACTTGAATTTTTCTTCATTACCCCTTTGTTTCTGTTTCTGTTTCTGTATGATTGCAAACTCTTGTACTAACCATGTTCTCGTTTTTACAGAAGAGATGTCTCAGCCCGAGGAGAGCCTGCGAGGTGCGTTCTTCGGGGGGAACCCCCCAGCAGGAGCTGCTGGGCCAAGAATGAAGAGGCCCTGGACGTCCAAGCACGCCACCGGGACCCCCGCCAAGTCTCCTACAAAGGAGAAGGAGCAAGCCCCAGCTGCTCAGGTCGTGGGAGCAGTTCCTCCTGCTGCAGGGGGAAGCAACATGCCTCCACCCCCTCCGCGAGCTCCGGCCGCCGCCCGGGACGCAGGAACGGAGCTCGGGACTTCAACGATTTTACCCTCCGAGGTACGCATCCCAGTCAATCCTCAGGACTGGGGGAAGATCCCCGAGGCCTTCCGGGGAACGGTGTATGAGTCGGCGAACTACGCCGTCAGCCACATATACAAGTTCACCGAGAAGGAGCTCCGAGCCATCGAGACAATGAGCCCAGTGGGCGTGCTGGAATCTTCACTGGGCATGGCCATGACGGTAAGCTAACTAACCTTTTCGTGGTTTTTATTACTACACTTTGCCCTGTTTCTCCTCTCTTTTTTCTAAGGCAATTATCTTTTCACCTTCGCAGAGCACCGTTGCCCTTCACCGGAGCATCGCCAGGACCAAAACTCAGCTCGAGGACATGAGGAGCGAGCACCAGACTACCCTGCAGGCGGCTAAGGATGCCTTGGCAGCCTCGCAGGTCGAGTTGGAAAAAACTCGCTCGAAGGTCCAAGAGCTTGAGACCTCCCTCACCACCTCGCGGACAGACCTAGATGCCGCGAAGGCTGAGGCTCAGGCCGCCCTAGAGGCCGAGCAGACAACTTCAGAAAAGTCCCTGGAAGACCTGTTATACCATTGTTGGGCCTACAATCCAGACGCTGACTTCTCCTTCCTGTCAGTGAGCCTCTGGGAGCGCTTACTGGTGAAGTTCCAAGCTCGCCTTGATAAAGAAGCGCCCTCCGAGGCCGGGGAGGGCTCTAGCGCAGCTGAGCAAGGCGAGATGGTGACCTCCAAGGGGTCACCTGACGGAGCCTAGGGCGTTTCTTCTCTTGTGCCCTTCACTATTTTTTAATATTTTTTGTGTAACCTTTGCATGAGGTGCTTCCACCTCGAGACAATTTGATTCAACGCTGTTAATTGATCCTCTTTCTTGCCCTTACGCATTTTGGTTACAATTTTTTGAAAAACTTTGTTCGCGTTAATCTTTATCCATATCTCGAGCTCTCTAGGAAGAACAACGATCAATAGATTTAAATCAACTTCTAAGTTTTATGACCTGGTTATGACAAGGAACTTAATTTGAAAACTTAGTTCGCGTTAACTTTCATCCATATCTCGAGCTCTTTAGGAAGAACAACGATCAATAGATTTAAATCAACTTCTAAGTTTTATGACCAGGAACTTAATTTGAAAACTTAGTTCGCGTTAACTTTCATCCATATCTCGAGCTCTTTAGGAAGAACAACGATCAATAGATTTAAATCAACTTCTAAGTTTTATGACCTGGTTATGACCAGGAACTTAATTTGAAAACTTAGTTCGCATTAACTTTCATCCATATCTCGAGCTCTTTAGGAAGAACAACGATCAATAGATTTAAATCAACTTTTAAGTTTTATGACCCGGTTATGACCAGGAGCTTAATTTGAAAACTTAGTTCGCGTTAACTTTTATCCATATCTCGAGCACTTTAGGAAGAACAACGATCAATAGATTTAAATCAACTTCTAAGTTTTATGACCCGGTTATGACCAGGAACTTATTTTGAAAACTTAGTTCGTGTTAACTTTTATCCATATCTCGAGCTCTTTAGGAAGAACAACGATCAATAGATTTAAATCAACTTCTAAGTTTTATGACCCGGTTATGACCAGGAACTTATTTTGAAAACTTAGTTCGCGTTAACTTTTATCCATATCTCGGGATCTTTAGGAAGAACAACGATCAATAGATGTAAATCAACTTCTAAGTTTTATGACCCGGTTATGACCAGGAACTTATTTTGAAAACTTAGTTCGCGTTAACTTTTATCCATATCTCGAGCTCTTTAGGAAGAACAACGATCAATAGATTTAAATCAACTTCTAAGTTTTATGACCTGGTTATGACCAGGAACTTATTTTGAAAACTTAGTTCGCGTTAACTTTTATCCATATCTCGATCTCTTTAGGAAGAACAACGATCAATAGATTTAAATCAACTTCTAAGTTTTATGACCCGGTTATGACCAGGATAGGACTTAGTCAGTGTTAATCCTTATCAATATCTCGCGTTTTTTAAGAAAAACAACGGTCAATCGATATGAATCAACTTCTAAATCATTAAGGAGACCTGGTTATATCCAGGTACCATATGCCCCCTAAGTAACTGGGAAAGGGTCTTTCGTGGTTACTTTAGATTACACTTGCAAACATGTACAAAAAGCCGATTCTCATTAATACATAAAAAATGGCCTTCCAGGCCTTACAAGTGAATCATTGATAATATTTCTTTAAGTGGATGGCGTTCCCCCTCCATCAAGCCGAGCTAACTTATAAGTTCCCTCCTTAATGATTTCGATGACCTGGTACGGTCCTTCCCAGTTTGGTCCCAAGACTCCATCTTTGGGATCTTTCCCGGCCAGGAAAACTCTCCTTAGGACCAAGTCGCCAATGCTAAAGGCACGCTTTTTGACTTTGGTGTTGAAGTAGCGAGTGATTTTCTGCTGATAATGGGCGAGCTGGAGTTGCGAATCTTCTCGCCTTTCATCAACTAGGTCAAGGGAATTGCATAGTAGCTCGTGGTTGCAGTCCTGGTCATAAGATTGGACCCTATGCGAAAGCACTTTAACCTCCACGGGGAGGACTGCCTCACTCCCAAAGGTTAGGGAAAAAGGAGTATGACCCGTAGGAGTCCGATGCGAGGTCCGGTATGCCCATAGGACCTGGGGGAGCTGTTCTAGCCAGACCCCCTTCGCTTCATCTAATCTCTTCTTGAGGCTCACCTTTAGAGTCTTGTTGACAGCTTCGACCTGGCCATTCGCCTGAGGATAGGCCACGGAGGAGAAACTTTTCACAATTCCGTACCTTTCACAAAACTTGGTGAACAGGTCGCTGTCGAACTGAGTACCATTATCAGAAACGATCTTCTTGGGCAGGCCAAATCGACAGATAATGCTTTTAACCACGAAGTCAAGCACTTTTTTGGACGTTATCGTTGCCAAAGGTTCTGCCTCATCCCACTTCGTAAAGTAGTCGATGGCTACCACAGCGTAACGGACTCCGCCCTTTCCAGTGGGGAGGGTGCCAACCAAGTCTATCCCCCAAACGGCAAATGGCCATGGGGATGAGATCATCTTTAGCTCAACTGGAGGAGCTCGGGCAACTGCGGCGAATCGCTGGCACTTGTCGCACTTCTTCACATATGAGATCGAGTCTTTGGACAAAGTTGGCCAGTAATACCCCTGCCTCAGGACCTTTAAGGCCAAGCTCTGCCCCCCAGTGTGGTCTCCGCAAAAACCCTCGTGCACCTCCTATAGGATGGCCTTTGCTTCACCTGGAAGAACACATCGTAGGAGAGGGAGGGAGTGCCCACGCCGGTATAACACCCCATCTACTATCGTATACCTGGGATCTTGATAGAGTACTCGGCGTGCATCATTACGCACTTCGGGTAGCTTTCCCTCGACGAGATACTCAAGGATGGGGGTCATCCAGGTCGGCTTGGCATCGATCATCTCGACCTCCGTCCTGACATCTACTATGCTTTGTTTCTCCAAGAACTCTATTGGCACTAACCCCAAAGTCTCCGTTTCCCCAGAGGTGGCGAGCTTGGAAAGAGCGTCTGCGTTAGCGTTCTGCTCCCGAGGTATCTGTTCGATCAAGCCTCGCTCAAACGCGGACAGCTCAGCTTTTACCTTTGCCAGATAGGTGGCCATCTTGGGTCCCCATGCCTGATATTCGCCCAGAACCTGATTTACCATGAGCTGGGAGTCACTGAAGCACTGGACGGAGCTCGCCTTCAACTCATGGGCTGTCCTCAGCCCGGCCAGCAAAGCTTCGTATTCGGCCTCGTTGTTGGAGGCTTTAAATCCGAATCTCAGCGCCGAGTGGAATCTATGTCCCTCGAGGGATATCAAAATGATTCCAGCTCCGGAGCGATTCTCGTTGGACGAACCATCAACAAAGATCCTCCACGACGCCTGGGGCGAGGTGACTTGGTGTGAGCCTTCTGCGGGATCCTCCTGGAATCCCGTGCATTCTGCCATAAAATCGGCCAGGGCCTGACTTTTTATAGTAGTTCGCGGAGTGTACAAAATCTCGAACTGACTGAGTTCGATTGCCCATTTTAACAAACGTCCCGATGCTTCAGGTTTTTGCAAAACCTACCTTAAAGGTTGATCGGTCATGACATGTATTGAGTGGGATTGGAAGTACGGCCTGAGCTTTTGCGAGGCCGTGATAAGGCAAAACGCCAATTTCTCCATCAACGGGTACCGGGATTCAACCCCGAGAAGTCTCTTGCTGATGTAGTAGACTGGTCTCTGAACTCGATCTTCTTCTCGCACCAACACGACACTAGTTGCATCCTCGGTGACAACCAGGTAGAGAAAAAGAGGCTCTCCTGCTTTGGGTTTGGATAATACGGGTGGCTCGACCAGATGTGCCTTCAGGTCGAGGAATGCGCTTTCGCACTCTTCTGTCCATTCAAACTTCTTGTTTCCTCAGAGCAGGTTGTAGAATGGCAAACACTTATCGGTGGACTTGGAAATAAACCGATTAAGGGCTGCCACTCTTCCTGTCAGGCCTTGGACATATTTTCATGACCTGGGCGAGGGAAGCTCGAGCAGTGATCTGATCTTATCGGGGTTTGCCTCGATTCCTCGGGTATTGACTATGAAGCCCAGGAACTTCCCGGACGCGACTCCAAAAGTGCACTTCTGCGGATTAAGTCTCATGCCATACTCCCGTAGTATCCTAAAACATTCTTCCAGGTCGGAAACATGGTTATCGACAGTCTTTGACTTGACTAGCATGTCATCAACGTAAACTTCCATGTTTTTCCCGATCTGGCTTATGAACATTCTGTTTACTAACCTTTGGTAGGAAGCTCCGACGTTCTTCAGCCCGAACGGCATGACCTTCTAACAATAGACGTTAGTCGGGGTCATGAAGCTGGTGTGTTCCTGGTCTGCCGGATTCATGGCGATCTGATTGTAGCCTGAGTACGTGCCCCGCCGTGGCATCTACCAGCTGGTCAATCCTTGGCAGTGGAAAACAATCCTTGGGGCAGGCTTTATTCAGGTCAGAGAAGTCTATGCGGGTCCGTCATTTTCCGTTGGGCTTCGGGACCAGCACGGGGTTGGCGACCCATATTGGAAATTTGGCCTCACGGATAAAGCCGCATTTCTTGAGCCGGGCCACCTCTTCCTCCAAGGCTTCAGCCTGAGCTGTTCCTAGGCGTCTTTGCTTCTAGGACTTGGCGGGAACGCTTTTATCCAGATGAAGTGTATGCATGATGACACTCAGGCTGATTCCCACCATGTCCTCATGGGATCAGGCAAACACGTCTAGGTTATCCCGCAGAAATTTAGTCAGCTCCGCCTTCCTCTTGCTACAGAGGTTTTCCCCGAGCTTGACCATCAGTGATGGGTTCTACGGATCAATGTTCACTTCCTCGAGCTCCTCAATCGCCTGGAGCTTGGATCTGTCCTCGCCTATTCGGGGGTCAATATCCTCACTTAAGACGACATTTTCCCCTTCGGCGCTTTGAGGTTTTTCAATCTCAGGATTAGCTAAGGGTTCCTGAGATTCCTCTCCACCACCTTGAATGGCCATTGCCAGCTACCCGGGTTTAGATTTTCCCTTCATAGAAATGTTGTAGCATTCCCTGGCAGCGAGCTGATTGTCATGAACAGTGCATCTCCCCGTTGAAGTAGGGAATTTCATTGCGAGGTGGCGAATGGAAGTGACGGCCTCAAACGCCATGAGCGTAGGTCGCCCCAAGATCGCGTTGTATGCAGCGCAGCAGTCGATGACCATGAACTTGAGGAGCTTGGAGACTGTTCAAGATCCTTCTCCTAGGGTGATCACCAGCTCGATCGTCCCTATTGCTGCTGATCCCTCTCCCAAAAAACTATACAGCATCATGGAGGTCGCCTTCAACTCAGCGACGGTTAAACCCATCTTTTCTAAAGTGGATCGGAACAAGAGGTTCACCGAGCTCCCATTGTCGATCAGCACCCTCCTCACTCTCCGATTGGTGAGCTGAACTGCCACGACCAAAGGGTCATTGTGAGGGAATTGGACATGGCCCGCATCTTCCTCCATAAAAATGATCGGTTGTCTCTCTAATCGCTGCTGTTTTGACTGGCGCTGCTCCGGGACGAACTCTACTCCGTTATGAGCCTTTAGTTCGTTCACGTATCTCTTATGGGCACCCCTGCTCGTGTCGGCCATGTGCGGACCTCCAGAGATGGTGGATATCTCTCCTCCAACCACGGGAGGAGGGACGTCCTGATCTACCCGAGGCCCGGGCTGACTGGCCGGGACTTCCGGAGTAGGTCGACTTGCTGGAACCCTGTTCCGTGCGTATTGAGCCAAGGGGCCGGCTCAGATGAGAGTCTCAATCTCATCTTTTAAATGCCTACAATCGTCGGTATTGTGGCCAACATCGTTATGAAAACGGCAAAACTTGGAGGTGTCTCTCTTCCCCTTATGGTGCTTTAATGGTTCCGGCCTCTTCCAGGGGACTCAAGTAGAGTTGGCTAGGAAGATGTTCTCCCTAGACTGGGTGAACTCTGTATAAGTCGTGAAGACGGGCTTGAATTTGTCTACGGACTTATTCTTCTTTTGGCCGTGCTGACCGTTTTCGCCATTCCCTTTTCTCTTGCCTCCACCGGGCTGGTTGTTCTGTGAGACGTTTTGGGTCGCTACCACGACCTCCGTCCCCACTCCAGCGGGCTGTTTGGGGACTTGGCTGGTTCACGCAGCTGAGGCTTCAGCTTCCTCCAAGTTTATCCATTCTTGGGCCCTGTTAAGGAATTCGCTAACTGAGCTGACTCCCTTCCTTTGTATATCCTTCCAGAGATCTCCTCCGACGAGGATTCCAGTTCTCATGGCCATGAGCTTGGAGCTATCATCCGCGTCTCTGGCTCAAGCAGCGACATTCGCAAATCTGCTCAGGTAGGTCTTCAGAGTCTCTCCGGGATACTGCCTCACGTTAGCCAGGGAGTCGGCCTGAACACGGGCAGCCTGGGAGGCTCGGAATGCCCTTTTGAAATCTGTCGAGAAAGTCTTCCAGGAGCTGATTGACTGTCTTTTACTTTGCTTGAACCACTACCTGGCAGGTCCAGTCAATTTGGAAGGGAAGATTAAACATCTCAGCTCGAGGCCAATGTTGTGGGCCATCATGAGGGTGTTGAACATCCCTAGATGGTCCGATGGGTCTCCGTCCCCATTGAACTTTGACAGGTGCGACATACGGAAACCAGATGGGTACGTCATTGCTGCTATGCTGGGGGCGAAGAGTTCTATCTCGTCCCCTGAATCATATTCATCTTTTTCTTTTTCTGACAGGAGTTTCCTCATCAGCTCCTCCATTTGAGTCAGGCGCTCGAGGGTTTGGTCCTGATGTCCGTGGTTATTCCGGGGTTCTTCAACAGCTTTGGGCCCATTGTACACATTTGGTGGGTTATTTCCCCTCCTATCTTGAGATAGGTTATTTGGGACATTCCCTCCGTTATGTACTTCGGACAGGGCCCCCCCTGAGCGAGCGTGGCCATCTCCTCCTGCTGGTTCCGCCCTATGAGAGTTAAGGCAATCTCGCAGGTCGCCTCCCTGGGTGGTTTGATGACTTTGTGCCGAACTCAAACGCTGACGCAGGTCTCCCCCAGAGAGATCACTCCGGCGACTGCCGGTCCATTGGCTCTTGCTAGATAGGCTTGGAGTCCGCCTTTGGTGGTGAGGATTTGGGCTTTCCCTTGGCGCCCTGCTACGCCGGGAAGGTCCAGCTGATGGCGGGTTTCTCCGACTACTCCCATAGACTGGGATATCTCGGACGGGCTAAGGAAAAGACGGATATCTGATGGGAGATAGAGGATGTCTGACTGGAGAGGCGATCCTAGTTCCGTCAGGACGAGTCAAATTTGGTGGGGGCCTTTCGGCCCTGCCAACCTGCTGGTCCCGCGCCTGGCGATTTGGACGAGGCGCAGGACGGTTGTTGGGGACGGGCTGATGCTGCGAGCTCTCCCCGGATCTCCTTCGGGAATTACCTCGAGCTCCCCTAGGTGCTCTCGAGGATGGTTGGGAGCTAGGTGTCGACGTCCTAACCAAACGGCTGTATTGCTGTTGCCTGGCTCCAGGCACTTCTTCGAAGCTTGCCTCTCGATAGTGTGATGAAGGAGTGGAGTTGGATGTCGGAAGTCTGTCCAAGCGGCTATGCCTGGACCGGTTACCCCGGCGAGACTTAGGAGCCTCGCCTTGCCTCTCTCCGACGTTAGCGTCGGTTGTGAGAGGGGGTAGTCGGGCCAGCACTTCCTTGATCTGCTGGCTAGCTATTGCTAGCTGGCTCCTTAGCTGAGCATTCTCCATCTCCACCACCATGTAATAACATGGGTTTGGATTAGGTGGCCAGGGGGCCGAACTTCCGGTGTCATCTTGGCCCACCGGCTGCTTTCCTGGCCGCTGCTGGGTCTCAGGAACTTGTTCACCAGGGGTGGCAGTATGATGAGCCTCCTGCCCA
This sequence comes from Humulus lupulus, assembly GCF_963169125.1. Taxonomy (NCBI): domain Eukaryota; kingdom Viridiplantae; phylum Streptophyta; class Magnoliopsida; order Rosales; family Cannabaceae; genus Humulus; species Humulus lupulus. The sequence goes on along the minus strand of NC_084802.1, from coordinate 252,181,642 downwards.
TCATGCTGCTCTGTCTCGTTACTGTGCCTGGATCGAGTAGTCACCATAGTTGGATGTTTGCAATAGCACTAATCAAACTTGCTCTCAATGAAAGCACCAAACTGTTGACGCGATTCTTTGCCAACAGGTAATTAAGAAAAGAAGAGAAAGGGATTAGTTCTAATGTTGAACCGTAGCAGATATATGATCTTGGAAAAGTGAAATGGTGACTCAAGACACGTTTTTTAAGTGGTTCGAAGGTTAAAATCCTTCTACTCCACTAGTCATTATTATTGCTATATATTGGATATTTGATTACAGGGTATTTCTTACAAGAGATAATCCAACCCTTATCAACTCCCAGGGTCTCCATATTTATAGGAGAAGGCACCTGGGAGTTGGTAAGAACGTCATCCTGTGACCTTCTTACCTATCGTGTCAACTCTGTGACATTCATGATTAATTCCTAAACCTGACACATAAGTGTGGTCAAATCAATAGGTAAGGAGATAATGGGCCGCACGGCCCAACCCAGTCGTGGGTGTCTGAATACGCACGTTCCTGTTGCGTGTCCGAGAAGTCAGGGGCATATCAGACACGTGATGTCTGATATGTGCACATTTACCTTGCGTGTGTTGACTTTACAAAGGGTCATAGCCTCCAAATCCAGCTCGTACCACGAGCTAGATATCTAACTCGACCTTCGGCCTTCAGAGTCCGGACTCAAGTCTTAGGCAATCTTGGCGAACCCTTGGGTTACCTCGATCTAAGGAGGTATGATCTTATGAAGGTAGCTCCAGTTTTGGGGATATCCACGAGGTAATCATGATTAGGCCGCTGCTCAGCTCGCTAATCAGCCCGTGGAAAAATCAGGGCGTACATATATATCCAGAAAAAAAATATTGAGACAGATTACAAAATGACTAAGACACGGTTGTAAAAAAAAATATTCATATAAAAGAAAATTCAAACTAAAGCTAGTTTCCAATCACCACGAGATTAATACAATGACCTGTTTTCAGAGAAGAATTTGTTAACAAAAAATTAAACAAATATTTTCAAGTGGGAGAATAAATTATTAACGCATCATGTCTTGTGATGGTACAGGATTAGGATCTGAATAATCAGGATCAATCACTTAGTATATTAGAGCAAATCAATATGGGTATGAGACAAATAAATTTTGTTATATTTATCAGACATTAGTGTGTGTAGTGAAAGCAAGAGCATGTTGTCCCTTTGTGGCATTTTCTTGAATTGGCCTTTTTCTACGGGATCATTGCCCTTTTTGGCAGTTGCAACCTCTTTTTTGTAGTTGGTAACCATTACGGATGCTATCACACTATACTGATGGTAGTCCTTTTCAATGGTAGTGTATCCTCCACATAAATTCTAGTTACATGGTTCCAACTTACTCAAGGCTGGCTTTCACACATCAGTGTAGGTAGCCCTATTAAAAAATAGAGCCTGATAAAGAACCTTGATTAAAATGAAATGCTCAGTTTTATTTACCCATATTAATTCATCTGAATATACTTAGGAGGATCCCAAAATTATTCCAAGCCAGAGATTCTGCAACATCACAAAGCAAGTTTGATAACAAAATAATAAATTCTCCTTTTGAACACTAATCATTGATTGATGGTTAACAAAAACTTAAAAAAAGCATATCATGAATTACAAATATATGGCAGCAACAATAATGGCAAGATAATTTAAATAACAAAAACCCCCAAGGATTTCCTGATGGAATCAAACCGAACCGAGTCAAGAGCTTTTATGGAGATATCAACAATTTTCTTTTCTATCTCAATATATTCTAAAACCATAGTTTTTTTTAAACAAGATCTCTAATAAAGTGGTGTCTTATATCAATGTATTTTGTGCGTGAGTGCTGAACGAGATTTTTTGATATGTTTATTGCACTAGTATTGTCACAGTATATGATTAGAGATTCCATTGCAAATCCATAGTCAATCATCATTTGTTTCATCCACAACAATTGAGCACAACAATTTCCTGTAGCAATGTATTCTACTTCCAAAGTGGAAAGAGAGATAGAATTTTGTTTTTTGCTTAGCGAGGATACTAAGTTGTTACCAAAATAAAAACATCCTCCACTCGTGCTTTTCCTATCATCAGAATTACCTGCCCAATCAACATCACTAAAACACACCAAGTTTGGATTAGTCTCTTTAGAGTACCAAATACCATACTCCTATGTACTGTGTACATAACAAATAATTCTTTCTACGGCTGCTACATGAGACTCCATTGGATTTCCTTGGAACCTTGCACAAACCCCCCACACCGTAACAAATGTCAGGAAGACTTGTTGTGAGATAGAGAAGACTCCCAATCATACTTTTGTACAACGTGGGATCTGCTTTGACTCCTTGATCATCCTTAGTCAACGTGACAGTTGTGCCCATTGGTGTTTTGGTGAATTTTGCAGAATCAAGACCAAATTTTTTAAATAGATTTTTTGCATATTTTCTTTGATAGATAAATGTCCCATCATATGACTGTTTGACCTGCAAACCTAAAAAATAGGTTAATTCACCCACCATGCTCATCTCAAATTCCTCCTTCATTTGATGAACAAATTCATGCACTTTAGAGTTAGATGTAGAACTAAACACAATGTCATCAACATGTATTTGAGCAATTATTATATATTTCTTGATATGTTTAATGAAAAGTGTTTTATCTACTCCACCTCTTTGATACCCATGAGATACAAAAAAATGTGTCAATCTTTCATACCATGTCCGTGGAGCCTGTTTCAGTCCCTAGATAGCCTTTTTTTTAATTTGTACACATGGTTTGGAAAATGAGGATCTTTGAAACCCTTAGGTTGTTCAACAAAGGCTTCTTCATTCAAGATTCTATTTAGGAATGCATATTTTACATCCATTTGGTGTAATTTTATTTTCATGAAGCAAGCAATTGCTAATAACAATCTAATGGATTCAAGTTGAGCAAATGTTTCATCAAAGTCAATTCCATTGACTTGAGTGTACCCTTGTGCCACTAACCTAGATTTTTTTTTTACAGTGGTGCCAAACTCATCACTTTTATTTTTAAAGATCCATTTTGTTCCAATTACATTCATATGATCAAGTCTTGGCACAAGGATCCACACCTCATTTCTTGAGAATTGTGCAAGCTCTTCTTGCATTTCCTTGATCTAGGATTCATCTGTCAAGGCTTCATTGATAGTTTTTGGTTGAAGAGAAGAAGTAAAACAAGCAAATTGAACAAGAATTACGTACCTTCTTCTTGTAACCATGTTGTCATCCAAGTTTCCCAGAATAAGGTTTGATGAATGATTCTTCTTTATCCTAGTTGAGGGTTCTTTTTTAATGGAGTCTGAGATAATAACTGAGTCTTCTGTCTCATTATTAGCCGAAATGGTTTCATCAGTTACTTAAACTGTTTCATCAGACTCAGATTCAGTCTCTTCTGCCTTGTGTGTTGAACCATCAGGTTGCCCACTTGAGTCATTAGTCACATTTTTAATGAATCTGTTGATTTCAGGCTTTGCTGAGAAATCTGCAAAATCTTTTTCATCATCCATAATAACATTACCAGATTCTATGACAATTTTATTTCTCATGTTATAAGCACGATAGGCTCTACTGTTCAAGGAATAACAAAGAAAAACACCAACATCGCTTTTAGCATCAAATTTACCAATATTTTTACAATCACGTAAAATGAACCACATACTACCAAAAATATGAAAGTAATTTGCACTCGACCTTTTTCCTTTCCAAATTTCATAAGGTGTTTTTGATGTGTCGGGTCGAAGGAATACCCTGTTTATGATATAGCAAGAGGTGTTAATAGCTTTTCACCAAAGTCTTTTTGATAGTTTTTTGCTATTTAACATTACTCTTGCCATCTCTTGCAAAGTAAGAATTTTCCTTTCGACAACTCCATTTTGTATAGGAGTTTTGGGAGCTGAAAATTCATGAGAAATACTACAAAATTTATAGAATTCATCATAAATATTATTTCCAAATTCTTTTCCATGATCACTAAGAATTTTGACAATTTTTCCAATGTTACAGTCTTTTTCAACCATTAGTTTGATACATAAGGTTTTAAAAGCTTAAAAGACATAAGATTTTTCTCTCAAGAAATCAACTCAAGTAAATCGTAAGAAATCATCCACATAAACAAAAATTTCTTTCTTACCATTTAAACTTTCCACTTGAATTGGACCCTTAAGATCCATATGAAGCAATTCAAGGACTTTGGTTGTGTTTATATTAGAAATACCTTTGTGAATGATTTTCAATTGTTTACCTAATTGACAAGGCTGACATTTACCTGAAGATTGTTTTCCCAATTTGGGTAATCCACGAACAATTCCTATATTTGACAAATTTTTCAAATGCTTAAAGTTGATGTGACCAAGTTTTTTAGGCCATAGATATGTGGAATTCATCATAACCAAGTGACATGTTAAAGAGTATAACAATTGTCAATTTATCTAACTCCTTTTAGTACACAATTTCCATTTTGATCAATAACACAAAAATTATCACATGAGAAGTTAACATTAAATCCATGATCACAAATTTGACTGATGCTAAGCAAATTAGCCTTCAGTCCTTTAATAAGAAGCACATTTTTTAATTTTGGTAGCCCTTCAAGATTTAGGGTACCTTTTTTAATAACTTTACCTACCATACCATCACTGAAAGTAACAGTATTGTTATTAGCAGTTTTAAAGTTAATAAGATAATCTTTATTACATGTCATGTGCCTAGAACACCAACTGTCAAAGTACCATGAGTCGGAGGTATGTGTTCTATGACACATAAAAGCACCCAGACACTTATTTTCACATTTCTAACCCATGTTTTCTTAGGAGCAAATTTCTTTTTCACCTTGATAGGTTTTTTATGATGAAAATAATTTGTCTTTTGAAGATTCATTAATGCAAAGCATTTGGGTCGAACGTGACTCTTATTCCCCATAAATGACAACCAGGAATAAATCTTTTTGTCTGAGGTTCAAGATTCTTACCTGATTTCCCAGTTAGTCCAAAATGTGATGCAAAAGGATCAGATGCCTAGGTTGTAAGATCATTTGAGGTACTTACTACAAAAACTATTTTTCCTTTTGTTTGTACATCTTTTGATCCTAACCCAACACAATTTTGTTGACCTGCATTTTCAACTTCTTCAAAGATAGTTGATCCAAAATTCATAATTTTAACATTTTTCTTGATGATATCAAGTTCTTTTCTCAATCTGTTAATCTCAGTATGTTTGATAGAAATCTTTGACTCAAAACCTTTAGCGTTAGAATCAAATTCATCATTTCTAACAATCATAGATTTTATGATTTTCGCATTGGAATGATTAACATTACATACTTTTAGTCATTCACCATACATCTTTTTGTAAGATTCTTCAAGAGAATCTTCTTTAATGTTAGATTCATCAGAATCAGAGTTGATTTCATCAGTAATATCGAGAATAGCATCTGAACCCATGTGTGTCTTAACATAATTATTTAGACATACAAGTTTCTCCTTTTCCTGCAAAAAATATGGTAAGCTCAAAAAAGTTGAAGTTAATGCCATACTATCACCTTTATCATTATCATTGTCAGAGTCACTGTCACTGTCACTCCAAGTGGTATTAAAACTCTTTTTATTTTTCTTTAAGGTATTTTCACATTCATCTTGGATGTGATCATAGCCTTCAAATTCCTTGCATTGGATACCCTTTTATTAGAGAGAGATGGTTTAGAGAAAAAATTACCTTTTGAAAAGCTCTTTTTGTTACCGAACTTTTTCATATATTTTTGGAAATTTTTTGTATGGAGGGCCAAATAACTATCTTCTTCTTCCACTGTGAGAGGATGCTCGGAACTTGTCAAAGCTATGGATTTTTCTTTTTCTTTCTCCTTACCCTTGAATGGTTTCTCTTTTTCCATGATCTGTTGATTAAGCTCAAAGGTTCTTAAAGAACCCATTAGCTCTTCTACTTTCATAGTACTCAAATCTTTGGCTTCTCCATGGCGACCAGTTTTATGCTAAACATGACGTAAGACACGAATTTTTTTTTGTACCAAATAGATTATTCTAATTTTTCTCCCAAGGAAAAAAATTCATTAGCAATATCAGACAGATTTTCATTGAATTCAGTCAAGGTTTCAGTCTCAGACATTCTGAGATTTTCAAATTTTGTTTGTAACATTACAAGTCTGGATCACTTGACATAATTTGTTCCTTCAAATTGTGTTTGAAGGATTTGCCAAGAATCTTTGGCAGATTCATAGGAGGATAAAAATACCCTTCACCAACATCATTCAACAAGGAGTGTAGAGCCTTGTTATTGTAGCTAGACAAAAAATCATCTGCAGTAGTCCAGGTTAGTTCAGATTTTAATTTTGATTCACCTATTTTCTCATCGACCTCAGCTGGGGTTGTCCACAAAGTTAGGATGGCTCTCCATGCCTTTTCATCTTCTGATTTAATGAAGGCTCTCATTCTAACCTTCTAGTAAGAATAGTTAGAATCATTTAGCAAAGGTGGTCGAGTGGTCGAAGTACCTTCTGCAAAGAATGACATGATGCACAAACACAAATATATATATATATACATATACAAAACTAAAAATGCCAAGATCTCACTAAGAGTTTAGTGAACCGCTCTGATACCAATTGAAATTCTATTTTTAGATATTACCCACTTTTAATCATGCCTGATTAAGCAAAGGTTTAGAAAATGTGTTTGACAGAATAATATTCTGATTAATCAGAACATGACACTGATTAATCAGAATATATAAATAAGAACTAAAAGGAAAATATGACACACAATGATTTTTATGTGGTTTCAGTATTCTTGTGAATACTACTAGTCCGCGGGGCACAAACCCAGAGAAAAATATTGATTAATAAAGTATCACAAATACAATAGACTTGACTTAAGCAAACATAGACTCCCTCTAATTTTTTGTCGCAATCTGAAAGTATTCACTCTATTGATCTAATCTTTGTAAATCCACTAAACGTCTGAAATCCTGTGTTCCTCGTTGATGAATGCTCACTTCCTCCCGAAGTGAGTCTTCAATGCATCTTCTCCCAAAGGTAGTATGTGTCATGAGTACCTTGGTACCTGTTCAAAAACAACCAGTGAAAGTGAAAGTTATAACAAGGCTTTCCTTTCAAAGAAACATCAAAACGACAACTCTTCTCACACAAGATATCTATTGAAAACTAGAGAATAGAAGAGGTGAAACTTCCAAGGCAAATGGTCTCATTTTTATAGAAGAGAAAAATTAGTTCCTGCCATTTTCCAAAGATATCAAATATTAAATGAGAATATTTGAAATCTTTAAGAATTTCGTTTAGCACAAATTCTACAAGATCAGATAAAGATTTTGTCAATGCATGCCTGATCCTGATATTTTAGGATAAAATGTTCCAGGACATAATTCAGTCCATGTTCATTTTCGTGGAGACCAAGAACTTGAATAATATACTACTGTACCCTGATTTTAGCACGAGCTCATTCACTCAGCTTGGGTACAGCTGGCAGATAAATACACGAAGAAATGACTTACGATGGCTGTGAAGCGCAAGCTCTGAATATTAAATAGCTATCGAACCACGGACTTGGAGGAGATATCAATCTCATGGTAATTCTAGTATATTGCATACTTAGAGATCCCCAGAGATTCGGGATCCCCTTTTACGTTTATTTATGACCAGGCTGTCGTATTTATTATCCAAGATAATAGGAACCTCTTGTCTTGTAACCAAATCATATCCCAATATAAATGGGAATTGTTTGTATTAAATGTAGACATTATTTAAATACGTGATTGACTCACGTGGTTACCCAAACCTGTCAATCGAATTCCCTTATAAATACTGGGAATATTGGACAGGAAAGGGGACCATTATTCTGTCATACCAAAACTGTAACGCCCTACTTCCTTAGAGCCATTACTAAGTGAGTTTTTAAGACAAAACAGTGTGCAATGAACTCGCTAATCAAGGTTTTGAACAAAAGTGTGACTAATTAAAAGTTAAGGCTGTAATCTTTGAAAATGCGTCGTTTCATTAAAACTTCTATCATTAAACATTTGGGATCCCAAAATAAGGTTTGAAAACTAATTACATCTTAAAATAAGGTTACAGTTAAGAAATCATAAAAATCATAGATTATTACAGCCATTTTCGAATAAACCCCCAACCAAAGCAGTCGGGCAGGCCAAACATGTACGCTTCGCTTCACGCTCTTCGTACTCATGGTTGGTTGACTCAGTCATTGCTTTTACCTGCCACACGGAGCACCCGTGAGCCAAAGCCCAGCAAGAAAACCCAAATAACACATAACATATGCAAAACAAATAGCTGGCAATAATTCACTGACACATAGGAAAACCATCATAATAAACAAGTACGGCCATGCCGCTCCCAAGGCCTTACCAAAGCCTGGAGTTTCGGTTCTCACCGCGAGGATAACTCATGTATCCCTTGGGTCCCACCCTGAATATAAGCATCCCATGTGCTGTGTGTTACTTTCGGCCCACGGCCGCCTCGGCCTAAGCCGTACCCGGCCTCTGCCGTTCGTTTCATCATAATCACACATATAGTACATTCAAAATAAACATTCACACACATCACGGTTCATTTAAGGTTAAGCATTTGCACGTAATACGATCCGGGGCCACGCCCTACAATCACACAGTGGGGCCATGCCCTAAACTCGGGTGTTACGGTTTTCTTACCTGTATCCCGTGCTTTCCAAAGTACCACGGTCACGAGCACGGTCCACAAGCACGAGCCTCTCCCAAAATCCTAGTCACAACACACAAAAGACACCTTTAACAACCTTAAATGAGCTTCCAGGCCAAGTTCTAGTACTCGGAACGTTGAAATTCACCAAACATGGTAAAAGGCTCAACCCCGAGCACCCTAGGTTAAATTCCCAAGCCTAAAATCCTAAAATCCCAAAATCCCTTAAGCGCCGCGGCATAGGCCACCCATGCCGCGGCATGGCCCCCAAACAGAACCCTCAAAGGCCCAAAAACAGGTAAGGGCCGCGGCATTGCTTGGGCCATGCCGCGGCCCGCCCTTCTCCATCAGCATACTACTTCTTCAAAGGGCCGCGGCTCACCAAGAACCATGCCGCGGCTCGACCCTTCGAACCCAGAAAAACCCACCATTTTACTCTCTAATCCTCACCTTAAACCATCCCAAACACATATCTCAACCACAAAACTCCATTCCAAACTTTACATGAACAATCTAACACCCTATAAACACTAGAATCAATTCAAAACATCAACACACCCAAGATCCACTCCTATGATTTCAAATTTCAGCAACTAACCCCAAAACCCCACAATGTTTAGCTTAGGCATTTAAATTCCTTAAATCAAAACAAAAATCCATACTTAGATATGTATAAAACCTTTACCTCAAATGAAGAATCCACACAAGTCCCTGATCCCCTCCTAGACTCCCACTTCTCCTTCTCTTCTTCTTCTTCTTCTTCTAATTTTATCAAGACACTCAAATGCCCAATACTCCAAATCGTGCCCCCCTATATCCCAGCTGCCTTTTGTCTATTACCCTTGCCAAAAGACCATTTTACCCCTTCTTAATAATCCTTCCTAACTAAACCTTCAAGGGCACTTAAGTCTTTACACTTCTATTTCAATTCTATCACTTTCCATCTTAAAACTTGTTACCTACCACAGTTACAAATGGTTACCCAAGTTACCCAATAACCAATAACCAACCACTCATTCTCAACTCAACTTATAAGATTCCCAAAGTACCCCTAGGCTTTACCTGAGCCGGGTACAACATCCCGTTGTGACTTTTAGACTAAATGGCTCACTAGGACCGTCTCGATGCGTGCATCCTGATAAAGACATCGCACTCACATGGCACCATTCACATAGTACAATTATCACAGATATGCCCAAACATGGCCAGATTACAATCATGCTCATTCTAAGACAATCAGGTCTACATGCATACTAATTCACATAGCCGTGCATCTCAATTAATTAACTAATCACATAGCGTGCAATAAATCGTAATCATGCATTAAGCTCATAAAATCACACATAATTTCCATTATGCCCTCCTGGCACGCTAATCAAGGCCCTTAAGCCTTATTAGCGAAATTGGGTCGTTACAAAAACTCTGCCAAAATAGAGAGAGAAACAACAATAATATTGACTCGTGGACTAGGTGGATTTTTTAACCACTGAACCACGTAAACGTTCTGTGTTCTTGAGTGAATTTTGTTTATTGTTCATTACGGTTTATCATTAAGCTCTAATCTACCATATTAATTCTTAATACACTGTTGGCAAAAAAATACATCAACAATTTGGTGCTTTCATTGAGAGCAAATTAGTGCTTCATCAAAATCCCAGTCGATTCTCATCATGGTGCTCACTCGCTCAATGCACGATAATGAGATGGAACAGCCCGGTGAGTAGGAGGCCCATCATATCGCTGTTCCAAATGAACGTGGCCCTGAGATCCAGAAATGTCCGGGAAAACAACCAGCGAGACAAGGCGACACTGGGAGTTCAGCGTCATTGCCACCGAATCCAAATCAAGATTACCTAATTGTCATCGAGTGGGAAAACATGCAATTGAGGAGCCGTCTCGCTAAGGCAAACAGGCAGGTTGAGGAGGTTTTCTCTCGGTTACCCCCTCTGGCAACCGACGTTAACGTCGAAAAGAGGCAAAGTGGTTCTCACAAGTCCCACAGGAATAATTGATCCAAACTAAGTCGATCATCCAGAACCTCTACCCCAAGTTCTGTACCTGCGGAGCGAGATCAATAAAATTCTCGACCCAGTGACCATCATAGGGGTCGTCACCATGTCAGTCGGTCAGTTAGGACTGCAACCCCAAGTTCGGTGCCTTCTTCACAGGTCCCTAGGAATTCCCATGGCAATCCACAAGGAGGGGCTGGAATAGGCTCACAAAGACAAAATGTTCCAAAAAATCCTCCTACGTCGCGATCGAATTGCCAGGCACAGAGAACCAGAGACATTGGAGTAGAACATAGGTAAGCTAATTTAGTTCGCCCTGATGGAACGAGGATAGCCTCACCAATAAGGCATCCCCCGTCGCCTATAAGACATCGGACACCACCTCTTCCTCAAAGGGACATTCCATCTTATGGAGACTGTAGGAGGAATCCTCCCCCATCTACCAATACTTAGGTCCCATGAACACGTGTCAAAAATCCAGATCCTCGGTCACAACCGCGAGCGGTAAGTTTCGCAAACGAGAGTTACTGGACTAAAAGTGGTCGTAGCGACAGGTCTGAGGGTGACCTAAGAAATCAGTTGAGTTTAGCACAGAGCCCTCAATATGATCTGCAACCTGATTTGTGCAATCATCTGAATTCGCAGAGAAGAAATCCAGCTTGGAATGAAGATATTAGCTATACTCTACAAGAAGGAGGTCCGTCCATAGTACGAGATAACGGGAATGCCCCACAAAACCAAGCTCAAGCTTGGAGGGATAATAACCCATCAAACGCATACGATAGGATGGGAGCTATTGAACAGCCCCCAGGTATCCTAGGGACTAGGGACCAAACTCTCTAAAGACTAGCATTGATGGAAGAGCAAATGAAGAAGCTTTTATCTGGAAAATAAAAAGACGATTGTGACTCAGAAGAGGAGCTCCAGCCTTTCGCTCCAAATATTTTGGCAGCCACATATCTGGTAGGCTTTAGAATGCCACACTAGTAAAAAAATTATGGAGATGGAGATCCGTCAGATCACCTCGGAATGTTTAACACCATGATGATGGCTCACAATGTCGGGCTCGATCTAAGGTGTATTTTATTCCCTGCAACTCTGGTTGGGCCATCCAGGCAGTGGTTTAAGCAATATAGGAGGCATTCCATATGCTCATGGAAGAATTTTTCTTCTGAGTTGAAAAAAGCATTCTGAGCTTCACAGGCAACTCAGGTTGGTATTGATTCATTGGTTAACGTAAAGCAGCAACCTAGCGAGACGTTGAAGGCATATCTAAGTAGATTTTCCAATGTCACTACACGAGCTAGAGATGCTGATGATAGCTCCAAACTCATGGAAATGAGGACGGGAATCCTTTCTGGGGGCGACCTGTGGCAGGAACTCCAAAGAAAAGGAGTTAAGAGTGTGGAAAAATTCTTGGCCTGAGCTCGAGAGTGGATTAACCTAGAGGAGGTGCGAGAACCAGCCAGACCCCTGTCCAGCTCGTTGGAGTGGTAACGGACATGGCAGCTATGACTCAAACCATTACCCAGAATAACCAAGGGGGGGATAACAAAAGGAAGGGAAATGGCGAGGGCGACCAGAGCGGGGCGAAGAAAAATAAATCAGTGGAGAAGTTCAAACCTATTTACGCTACTTATACCGACTTAACGGACACTAGGGAGCACATCTTCCTGGCAAATGCTACCAGCCTTCCATGGAGGAAGCCAAAACTGTTGAAGAACAAGAGCGCAAAGAGAGATTCTTCAAAGTTCTACCGATTCCATGCGACATCGGTAATAACACTGATGACTGTCAACAGCTGAAGGATGAGATTGAAACTCTCATCAGAGCCAGACCGTTGGCCCAGTACGCCCGAAATAGGGTTGTCCCTAATCATCCCACTGTACCAAACCCTCAATCCATTCCCGAAGCTCCAGTAAGTCAAACCGGAGCTCAAACAAATCAGGTCGACCCTCCTCTGATAGTAGGGGGAGATATAACCACCATTTCGGGAGGTCCTCATTTGGCAGGCACGAGCAGCAGGCCCAGAAGAGGTACATTAACGAACTGAAGTCCCATAATGGGGTGGAGTTCATCTCGGAACAGCGGTTATCAAAACAAAAATGATTGGAAAAGCAACCAATTATTTTCACAGAAGAAGATGCTAGCCACGTCCAATTTTCACATAACAATCCATTGGTCATAACCATTCATCTCGCCAACCGGAGGGTCCGGAGAACACTAGTAGATAACAGAAGTTCCATGAATCTACTTTTTAGGTCCACCTTGGAAAAAATGTGGGTACTTTTAACTAATTTGAAGATGACATCAATGACTCAGTATGAATTTTCTGGTGAATGATCGACAGCCATCGGGACGATAAGATTGGTGGTGACCTTGGGAGAAGACTCGCGAATTGTTTCCAACTTACTTGAGTTCATGGTAATCGATTATCCAGCTACATACAATGCGATTTTGGACCGACCTGCGCTGATGGCATTTGAAGCCATAACCTCTATCCGCCACCTAGCAATAAAATTCCCCTCAACCACGAGAATATGCACCGTCAGAGGTGATCAGCTCGCTGCCAGAGAATGCTATAACATTTCCATGAAGGGAAAATCACAACCCGGGCAGCAAACAATGGTCATAAATGACGGAGGTGAGAGGTCCCAGGAAGTAGAAGTTACTTGCGGGACGGAAGAACCTCAGCAAAAAGAGGATAGTGACGTCACCTAACGCGATGACATTGACCCACGGATAGGTGAAGACAGGTCAGAACTCCAAGCCACAGAGGAGCTCGAGGAAGTAAACATTGACCCCAAAGAAGCTTCAAGAGTCGTAAAGATTGGGAAGAATCTTGACGATAAAAGGAAGAAGAAGCTGGTCGATTTCTTACAGGAGAATCTGGATATTGTTTCTTGGTCACATGAAGATATGGTGGGAATAAGTCCAAATGTAATTATGCACACCTTAAATTTGGACAAGAACGTGCCTGCAAAATCCCAAAAATGGAGGCACTTGGGAACGGTCCGAGCTGAAGCTCTTGAAGAAGAAGTAGCTTGATTATTAAAATGCAGGTTTATTCGCAAGGAAAAATACCCAATCTGGGTCGCCAATCCCGTGCTGGTCCTGAAGCCAAATGGGAAGTGGAGGACCTGTATCAATTTCTCCAATCTGAATAAATCTTGTCCCAAGGATTGTTTCCCACTGCCAAGGAGTGATCAGTTAGTAGATGCCACGATAGGACATGAACTCATGTCCTTCATGGACGCATATTCTTGATATAACCAGATCGCTATGAATCCTGCGAATCAGGAACATACTAGCTTCATGACCGAACATAACGTATATTGTTATAAAGTTATGCCCTTCGGGCTGAAGAATGTCGGGGCTACATATCAAAATTTGGTCAACAAGATGTTCGCTAATCAGACCAGGAGAAGTATGGATGTGTATGTCAATGACATGCTTGTCAAATCAAAGACTGCCAATAACCATGTGTCCGATCTAGAAGAATGTTTTGGAATTTTAAGGAGATATGACATGAAGCTGAATTCTCAGAAATGCACTTTCGGAGTGGCATCAGGGAAATTCCATGGGTTCATAGTCAACACAAGGGGGATAGAGGTGAATCCTTAGAAAATCAGATCATTGTTAGAAATAACCTCGCCTAGGTCGCGTAAAGAAGTTCAAAGCCTGCCTGGAAGGGTGGTGGCTTTGAATCGTTTCATTTCAAAATCCACTGACAAGTGTCTTCCATTCTACAACTTGCTAAGAGGAAACAAAAAATTTGAGTGGACTAAGGAGTTCGAACAGGCATTCCTCGTCCTAAAAATGCACGTGGCCGAGCCCCCAGTGTTATCTAAGCCTATGTCTGGAGAACCTCTATTCCTTTATCTGGTCGTGATAGAGAATGCAATCAGTGTCGTGTTAGATCGAGAAGAAGACCGTGCTCAAAAACCAGTATATTATATAAGCAAGAGACTTCTCGGAGCTGAGTCACGATACCCACTGATACAGAAACTGGCCTTCTGTCTGATCTTGGCTTCCCGAAAGCTTCTGCTATATTTCCAGTCCCATTCTATCAACGTCATGACCGACCAGCCTTTAAGGCAGGATTTGTAGAATCCTGAAACGTCGAGTCATCTTTTAAAATGGGTTATCGAACTTAGCCAGTTTGAGATATTGTATGTGCCACGGACCTCAATCAAAAGTCAAGCCCTTGCTGATTTTATGGCTGAATGCACTGGATTTCAAGTGGAACTCTTGAAGGAGGCGCTGTAGGAATTATGGAAAATCTTCGTGGACAGATCATCAAACGAGAATGGATCGGGAGCTGGGATCATCTTAATCTCAACAGAAGGGCATCGATTTCATACATCTCTGAGATTTGGATTTGAGGCATCCAACAACGAAGCCAAATATGAGGCCTTACTAGCAGGGCTGAGAGTGGCAAAGGAGCTCAACGCGAAAGCTATCCAATGCTATAGTGATTCTCAGCTCGTGGTTAATCAGGTATTGGGAGAATATCAAGCTCAAGGTACCAAGATGGCGGCCTACCTAGCTAAGGTAAAGGGAGAGCTGTCTGAATTTGAGTACAGTTCTATTAAATAGATACCCCGCGAGTAGAATTCTAATGCTGACGCTTTGGCATAACTTGCCACCACAAAAGAAGCCGAAATGTTGAATGTAGTTCAAGTGGAGTTCCTGGAGAGTCTGAGTGTGACAGAAAAAATGATAGAGATCAAAATGATCAACATAAGACTGACCTGGATGACTCCCATAATGGAATAACTCACAACAGGAAAGTTACCTGATGACAGAAAAGACGCAAGAAAAATACTTTAACAAGCTCCGCGGTATGTAATAATAGATGGAACGTTGTATCGACGTGGTCATTCGTTGCCTCTTCTACAATGCATTCTTCCCGAGGAAGCCAAAACCATTTTATGAGAAATACACGAAGGTTTTTGTGGAGATCATGCTGGGGGGCAAAACCTAGCACTGAAGATATTGAGGCAGGGCTACTTTTGGCCCACTTTAACGAGAGGCTCAATCTCGTATGTTCAGAAGTGCAACAAATGCCAGCGTTTTACTATGATTGTTCGAGTTGCTCTGGTCGAGCTAACGATTATTTCATCCCCATGGCCATTTGCGGTATGGGGAATCGACCTAATAGGCTCCCTACCTATGGGAAAAGGGAGAGTTCGTTACGCGGTGGTGGCGATTGACTATTTCACGAAGTGGGTAGAAGCCAAGCCTCTGGCAACCATCACTTCCAAAACAGTTCTAGATTTCGTGGTGAAGAGTATTGTATGTCGGTTTGGGCTTCCTAAAAAGATTGCGTAAGACAACGGGACATAGTTTGATAGCGATCTCTTCACTGACTTTTGTGAAAAATATGGTATCACTAAGAGCTTCTCCTCAGTAGCGTATCTGTAGGCCAATGGGCTAGTCGAGGCTGTAAACAAAACCCTTAAGGAAAGCCTGAAGAAGAGGTTAGAGGAAGCCAAAGGACTATGGCCTGAATAGCTCCTGCAAGTACTTTGGGCCAACCGAACTTCTCATAGGACCTCCACGGGGCATACTCCTTTTTCCCTGACTTTCGGAAGCGAGGCCATGCTTCCAATCGAAGTAATGGTAACTACTCACAGGCAAAGGAGGTTTGATCAAGAACAGAATAATGGACTACTTAACGCACCCCTCGATTTGATTGAAGAAAAATGAGAGGAATCGCAACTACAACTTACCCATTATCAACAAAAGATCACTTGCTATTTCAATTCAAAAGTCAAGAGTCGTAGACTGGGGTTAGGCGACTTAGTTCTCCGAAGGGTCTTTTTGTCAAATAAGGACCCCAAGGATGGTGTATTAGGCCCGAACTAGGAGGGACCATATCAGGTCATTGAGGATTTGCGTGAGGGAACTTTCAAGATAGATCGGCTGAATGGGGAAGTAGTCCCACGGACATGGAATGCTCTACATTTGAAAAAATATTATCGATAGTACCACCATCCATGTAAGGCTTGTTTATAAAAGTCATTCTTATTAAATAATAAATGGATTGCTAAATAACTATTTCTTAGTATTGTATTAGCTCGTGTTCTCATATTTAGAAGCAACCAAGAAAGTTTATACATTCTGGTTGCTTGGGGGCACATAACCCGAGGTTGGAAAAATTAAGCCTGCTCGATAAGATTAAAAAACTTAGAAGCTTGGAAAAATTTATTATTCAATAGCTTTTTAGAAGCTAGCACAAACTAAGTTTAAATCATTTAAAAACCTGGACGTAACTAGGTCTGAAGCTTAGAAATTTGGGAAAATTGATTAAAGGGCTTTTTAAATTTGGGATAATTGATCCTAGGGAGTTCAGGTTCTTCCTCAGGGCTGGATTCATCTACATAATGTCTGAACCCAGGGGCAAATGCACCCTGGAGCAGAGAAGGCTAGGTCCTACAGTTTGTCCCATGTTCCTCAAAAATGGCGGATCTAAAGTTTAAGGTGTTATCAACTACTATTGTGCCCCTAGGGTAGCTATTGTCGTAACGTACCACTAGGTGGTCTACGCACTAGAGAAGGCTTACATTGAGATTCGAGTTGGAAGGATGTCGGCTAACGAGCTAATTCAGGTTATAACGAAATAACCTAAAATCGGCAACAACCATATCTAATTCCCTAAAAAGGTGTGGGTTACCTTGGCCGGAAGGGTAGGTTGCTACCCCAGAAGCAGCTCGATCAAGATCAGGTCTCTGGTCTACTTTGGGTGCCCGCCTTTTTCACATGAGAGGCACCTCGTCCTCTTCCTCCTCTTTGTCCCCAGTAGCTGGCAAGGCCTCTTGAGAGGAAGGGAGCTTGGGGATCACCGAAAGAGGAGCCCGGGTCCTCAAGGCCAGTGTTTGACCCTCGCCAATCAACTTACAGGCCAGCATCGTGACGCCATTCATGACCTGGCGATAGTCCTTTTCACTAGGGGGAAGTCTGGACAACTTCTCATACTAACCCCCAAGGGTTGCAGACTCTTCCATCCTTGCAAATCCAGCTCGTGAATTTTTGTTCCTTTAAAATATTTCCTTTTTTTTTGTACATGTCTTAATTGAATTTGTTTCTCGTGCATCAATTTTTGTAAGGACGGAAAAGTCTGCGACCCTCGGGGGTCAGTATGAGAAACTTTCTAGACTTCCCCCCAGTTAAAAGGACTATCGCCAGGTCGTGAATGACGTGACGATGCTGGCCTATAAGTTGATTGGCAAGGGTCAAACACTGGCCTTGTGGACCCAGGATCCTCTTCCGGTGATCCCCGAGCTCCCTTCCTCTCAAGAGGCCTTGCCAGCCACTGGGGATGAGGAGGAGGAAGAGGACGAGGTGCCTCTCATGAGAAAAAGGTGGTCCCCCGAAGCAGACCAGAGACCTAATCCTGACCGAGCTGCTCATGGGGAAGCAGCCGGCCCTTCCGGCCAAGGTAAACCATACCTTTTTAGGGAATTAGATAGGGTTGTTGCCAATTTTATGTTAATTCATTATAACCTGAATCAACTCGTTAGCCGACATCCTTCCAACCCGGATCTAAATGTAACCCTTCTCCAGTGCATAGACCACCTAGTGGTATGTTACGACAATAGCTACCCTAGGGGCACAATAGTAGTTGATAACACCTTAAACTTTAAATACACCATTTTTGAGGAATATGGAACACACCGTAGGACTTGGCCTTCTCTGCTGTAGGGTGCATTTTCCCCTAGGTTCAGACAATATGTAGACAAATCCAGCCATGAGGAAGAACCCGAAACCCCTAGGATCCAAGAGATATTAACTTTAGACTCCCCTTCTCCTCCATTGAATCGAGGGCCGGAGGTCGTGCCGATCCCGGTCAAAACACCCGAGCTGGTGATAATAAACTCCTCCCTCAGCCCAGAGGGTAGGATCTTTGTTTTCTCTTTCTTTATATATGTTTTTGATACAACTTTTGTGAACTAACTCCCTTTGTTCTTTATAGGTGAAGAGATGGAACAACCAAGAGCTCCCGACCTGCGGACTGCTTTCCAAGCTAAGAAAGTTGGCATGGGCCCTGTCGTGAAGAGGCTCAGGGTGGCGAAGAAGACCACCCCTACAATGGGAAACACTTCAAAATCCCCTGCCAAGAATAAGGACACGAGCTCGGTTTGGGAGCCAGCTACGGTGGCCAATGTCGTTGCTGAGCAACTTCCTCCTCCCCCCTCTCGACATATGCCCCCACCTCCCCAAGTTATTCAAGCAGAGGCCCCCATCGTTTGAATACCTGTCGATCCTCAAGACCTGGAGAAGATCCCTGAAGCCTTCCAGGGTATAATATATGAAACCGTGACTCACATGGTGGGTCATCCTTACAAAGCCAGCTCGAGGGACCTGAGGAACATTGAGGAGTGCAGCCCCAGGAATGTCCTTGAGTCCACCATGGGGATGAATCTCACCGTAAGTTCTTTTCCTATACTTGGTGGTGAAATTGTTTTGTTTTTTTTACTGTGCTCACCTTATATTTTTTACTTGTTCTGTTATTTTGTAGTTTGTCCTGGCCCAATACCTCAGCATAGCTTGTGCTAGCGCCAGAAATGATGAGCTCTGGGCTGAGCTAGAAGCTTCCAGGGAAAGTGAGTTAGCCGCCAAAGCTGCCCTGACGAATGCTCAGAAGAATGAGAAAGTTGCTCTCACCTCTTCCCAGGAAAGCGAGCAGGCCGCGAAGATTGTGCTATCTGCCTCCCAAGTTCAAACTGCCGAGGCGAATCATCATGTTGAACATCTTCAAGTCAAGATTGGCGAACTCAAGACAAAATTACTCGAGGCCAAAGCTAAAGCCATGGAGGAAAAGGTGGTGTCTTCATCTGCCATGGAGGAGATTTTATACCATTACTAGGCCTTCAACCAAGATGGAAACTTCTCATTTATGGAGCTCGGGCTGTGGGATCCTTACCTTGCTAAATTCAAGGCTCGGCTCTCACAAGAACTGTCAGAGACTGATTAGGCATCTGGAATGGCGGAGGGAGGCGAGGAGGTTGCTTCTACGGGGCGAAGACCTGATGGCGTCCAATGATTTTTTTAGTTTTCTATGTAATTGTAAATGTTGCCTTTGGGCTTAATTCGAGGTTTTTTCCTCCTCGACGTGACAATATATTTGTTTTTCTTATATTAATATATATTTAACTTTTGATACATTCATCTTTCCTTTATTAATTTATCATGTTTAAGAATCCTTAGACTCTTGTACATTCAATATTTTAG
This sequence comes from Humulus lupulus, assembly GCF_963169125.1. Classification (NCBI taxonomy): domain Eukaryota; kingdom Viridiplantae; phylum Streptophyta; class Magnoliopsida; order Rosales; family Cannabaceae; genus Humulus; species Humulus lupulus. The sequence goes on along the minus strand of NC_084802.1, from coordinate 252,161,645 downwards.
GAATCGACTTTTAGATCAAGATAGATTTTAATAATTTAAACATAGTTTGTGCTAGGTTTATTGATAACTCAAGCTTTAAAAAGCCCTTTAATAAATTTTCCCATATTTCTAAGCTTTGGACCTGGTTACGTCCAGGGTTTCAAATTATTTAAACTTAGTTCGTGCTAGGTTTATTGAAAACTCGAGCTTCTAAAAAGCCTTTGAATAATCAATTTTCTTGAGAGGTCGGTTGAAGTAGCGGTGTTCGCAATTTCTAAAGCCATTCGACATAAAGAATAAATCTTTATAATCATTTGGATGGCTGGGGAGCTCAATGACGGAGGCGGAGTTTGGAAACCGTGTGAGGTAGTAGAACTTTTCACCACGTCCCCACTGGTCGGGGCTTGCCTTGAGGCAGAAGAAGTACAATATGTCTACCGGGGTGGGGACCTCCCACTCATGTTTCAAGAACAACTACTTCAGCCCCGCCATAAGCCTGTAGGAGTTTGCGGGGAGCTGACATGGAGCAAGTTTTACGTAGTTCAAAAAGTCCGCGAAGTACTGGTCCAAAGGAAGGAAGGCGCCAACCTTCATATGTTCGTCGCTCCAGGCCGCGTAGTCATCCTGGAAGGGGGCACAGCTCCATTCCCCCTCAAACGCAGGTCGGGTGAGAAGAGTGTTGGGTCCTATTTCTATGTTGTAACTCAACAAGATATTGTTGACCTTCCCTTGAGTCATGATTTTCGAGTCCATACGCTCAGCCTCGAAATAAGCATTGGGGTCGATAACGAGCTTCTTCTCCACCACCAGACCAAAGTGCGGGATGGGAGAATCGGAGGCGACCTGCTTCCCCTTGTTCTTTTGTTGAGTGGATGAACTCGAGGCATTTTTCTTTGGCGCGTTCTTCTTTGAGGGAGCCATCAGATTGCCTGATCACAAAGCAGCCTAGTTAGAAGGCGACCTAAGATGATCTATAACTATGACGCGGGAGTACGAAGGAGGAAACAGGTTATTTTGGTTAAACGGGCTAAGGTAGGACTCAGCCCCATCGCGTGATGCCACACGATGTCATAAGCTACGTGCCTCAGTTTCTAAACAGTCCCCTAATATTTAGGGATCCGTGTGTCAGAAATGTCAGAACACTACTTTCCTTGGGAAACGGTTTAGTGCAAAACCACCCAAGAAAACGTGACCCCTAAGCTATTTGGTTTTAAACCTAAAGACCCTTCAGTTTTTTTACTCCGAACGGGTATTATTTAAATCAATTCACCATTAAGGTTACCCAAAAATTTCCTCAATTTTATGGACATCTTATTTCTAAAACATGATTGGACTCACCCATTGAACCTAAATCGAAACCTATTCCCTATGAACATTTAGAAATAGCCTAATAGGAACTACAATGAGCGTTGTGGATGAACACAGTTAAGAACAGAAAATCCAGTGGATAAAAAGGGGGGGGGGGGGGGGGGGACATTTCAAACCAAGGGATGAGATACTTACAGGAAGTGTGTTCGTCGACCGAAGGATGTAGATTCGGATCACAGGAAGCTTCTAGAAAGCTTTTGAATGCCTGGGCATGATGAAAATTTTTGGGGATTATGGGAAAGAAAGGAAACTTGGGATTTCAGAAAAGGAAAATTTTTAAATCCAAAGGTGGTGAGGTTTGAAATTCGGTCATCCTATTTATACGTAAACTATGGAAATTAATCTGGGCCATATAATTGGGTTAGTTCAAAATCCAAGGGCCAAGACTGAATAGACCAAATGGCGGCAAAAAGTTGACAAGATAATTATTGCAGTCCTCGAGACCCGAACAGACGCCAATCGCAATAGACCACGTGTCCAGTACTCGAGTAGTGGGTAGGCGTGCTTTTATGTAGCAGAAGTCTAAAAGCCCCTACTGTGTAGGTCAGAAAGTGATGACATCATACATGAGCAGGAGCTTGGGGGGCAAATGTTGTACCCCGATTTTAGCACGAGTTCATTCACTCAGCTCGGGTACAGCTGGCAGATTAATACTGGAGAAATGACGAAGGGAAATAATATATGCTTATTATCCCTGTGGACAACTCGAGATTCATAGTAATCATATGAGGTGTTAGGCGGTCTGAGTTTATCCCAAACTAAGGATACGATGGTTGTGAAGCGCGAGCTTGGAATATTAAATAGTTGTCGAAGCACGGGCTTGGAGGAGATATCAAGCTCGTGGTAATTCTAGTATATTGCATACTCAGAGATCCCCAGAGATTCGAGATCCCCTTTATACGTTATTTATGACCAGGCTTTCGTATTTATTATCCGAGATAACAGGAACCCGTTATCTTGTAATCAAATCATATCCCAACATAAATGTGAATTATTTGTATTAAATATAGACATTATGTAAATACATGATTGACTTATGCGGTTACCCAAACATGTCCATGGAATTCTCCTATAAATACTGAGAATATTGGACAGGAAAGAGGACTATTATTCTGTAATACCAAAACTCTGCCAAAATAGATAGAGAAACATCAATAATATTGACTCGTAAACTACATGAATTTTAACCACTAAACCACGTAAAAGTTCTATGTTCTTGAGTGAATTTTGTTTATTGTTCATTACGGTTTATCATTAAGGACTAATCTGTTTTATTAATTCTTAATACACTGTTGGCGAAAAACTGCGTCAACATATCCTATCCCTGAAACTTAGGAATAAAATGACCAAGATCAAGCTGGAATATTTTTATAAAAAACTTTCATTTTTTCGGAGAATTACTCATGTAAAACCAATGAAGAAATAAAAAAAATTAATCAAGATTTTTCTAGCTTGAATATACCAATAAATGTCAGCTCATACAAGTTTTTATCATGGAAAAATAAGGAAATAATTTAAAATATTTTTGTCTCGTACTTTGTCAATTGAAGAAGAATTTACATATTCAATTTTAGTTATAAATGATTTTATTATATTGTAAAATATATAATTATTTTAATATTTAAATTTTATTAATCTCACATTTTTATTAGATTTTTTTATCTATATAAATTAAATTATAATTATAGCAACCGCTACTTTTTAATAAAAAAAATGTGTAGCATAATGTTAAAAATAAAAACCCATCTTCCAAGATAAAATAAATAAAATGTATGTTTATTTTTCTTAAACAAAATTTTGATTCCTATTTTATTTTTTCTTAACAAAAGGTTGGAAACACGAAGGTTCCTTTAGTTTTAAAAAGGTGTATTTATGAAGAATCTATGTCTGGCTGCAGTCAAAGAGTTGATTTTGAGTCACAAGGCCCCATCTTTCACCGACAATGACATCATTGCCACCCCAAAATCCAAGAGATCCTAAGAAAAGACACCATGACACTTGTCCTTGTTGCACTAGCTATTTAGTTAGTCAAAAGTTGATTAATTATAATAATATACAACAATAATATCCTTCTTCAGCATCATGATATTAATTTGGTTGTAGTCGATGTTTATTACTAGATAACTTTCAGTATATGTATGTGTTTTGCAGCTGTTCTCCTCATTTGTGTTTTGGTAATTGGTCCAAATTAACATTGAAATATACATATATATATATATATATTTATATATATTTCAATTAACGTGATTAAACACCATAACAATAAACAATTTTAACTTAAAATAATCGGATGTTTCATATAAGTTTCTCTCTTTCTTTCCAATGCCACATGGGATATATTTGTGAGAGATTATACGCGCGACTCCAAATTGTCCACTTCAATATCAAAATGTCTATATTTTATAGTACGACTAATTTTATCCTTATAATTTTAATTTTTGAGCTTTTATCCTTATGAATTCACGAGACATAATTTATATTTTTACTTATAATATATATATCCGATATACATAATTTAATGATTCTTTAATTTTTATAATTTTTATAAGGGATAACAGAGACAAAATTACTTCAATAATAAATTTTCTTGGACTTAATTCCCTATTGTTAAATCAACTGTTAAAATTAACTTTTTCACAACCTTTAATTTGTCCTAAATATATTTAATTTTTAAATATTTTAAAATTAATTAAAAAAAATAAAAAAATGAGGAAAAAAATAATAAAAATATATTTTAATTTTTAAAAGTATAATTTTGTACGCCCTAAATATCCGTGCACTATTGGCAAACAAGAAAAAGGCCTAATTCGATCTGCCATGTGTGAATCGTCCACCCGGAGCTGTTTTGTTACGGGCCTCCATTTGTCCAGCCTGAGCTGATTAGAGAGTTAACTGCTACTCGGTGGCATCGTGTCAGCAATATGAGTGTCACGAGATGGCGCCTCATTAAGCTCGTGATGCGGCAGAGATCTGACACTCGAATCCTTGTAAAGTCAACCACACAATATAAATGTGCATATATCAGACATCACATGTCTGTTTTATTCCTGATTTCTCGGATACGCAGTATAAACGTGCGCATTCGGACATCCCGTATCTGATTTGGGCCAGGCGGCCCATTACCCATCCTTACCTATTGATTAGACCACACTTCACTATAAGGTTTTAGGAATTAATCATCAGTGTCACAGAGATGATGTGAAGGATAAAGAGATCACGGGATGACCCCATTGCCAACCCAGATATCTTCTTCCTACAAATATCAAGACCCTGGGTAGAGCAAGGGGTTAGCATATCTTTGTAAAGAAACACTCTGTAAGAAATAGTCAAGAGGTATCAATAATATCGACTGGTGGACTAGAGGGATTTTAACCCTCGAACCACCTAAAAAGAAAGGAGTGACCATCTTCCCATGCTATTACCAAAATATAATTATTTTCATATTACGGTTCACCAATTTGCACTAATCCATCCTATTTATTCGTATAATTACCTGTTGGCGAAGAACCGCGTCGACAGTTTGGTGCTATCATTGAGAGGATTTAGATTGGTGCTATCACAAAAACCTGATCATGGTGGTTACTCGTTAGAGGCATGGTAACAAATCGGACATGATGGGCACGAGGCCCACCATGCCGCCATATCCGACGAACCAAACCCCGAGGTCCAGCAGCGATCGGGAAAGCAGCCGATGGGTCAGGACGATACCGGGAGTTCGGCGCCCCGACCGCCAAATCCGAACCCGGGTTTCCTGATGGCGATAGAGATGGAGAACATACAGTTAAGGGGCCAGCTATCCAGAGCAAGTAAGCAAATCGAAGAAGTCTTGGCCTGGCTACCCCCTCTTGCAACCGACGTTATCATCAGAAAGAGGCAAAGTGGGAATCACAAGTCCCGTAGGGATAATCGGCCTAGACCCAGTCGATCAGTCAGAACCTCAACCTCGAGTTCTACACCCATGTCACACCATAACCAGGAAACTATGTTTGAGGAGTTTCCCAGGACCAATCAGCAATTCAGTCGATCAGTCCGAACCTCGACTCCTAGCTCGATCCCACCGTCGAACGCGCCCAAAAGGGCTCATGGCAGCTCACAGAGGAGATCCGGGGAAGGCTCTCGCAGACAACCTGCTCCAGCCAGCCCTCCCGTGCCGCGGTCAGATCGTTAGGCGCATAATGCTGGAGATGGTAGAGTAAAACGGCCGCGAGCTAATTTGATCGGCCCGGATGGGACTAGGATCGCTTCGCCAGTTAGGCATCCCCCGTCACCGATAAGATACCCATCTCTTCCTGTACGCCCTAATTTTCCACGGGCTATTAGCGAGCTGAGATATGGCATAATTATATCAGCCACGTGGATACCACGTGGCCAGAGCTGCTGTTGTCAGGTCCTACCTATTTAGCTCGAGGTAGCCAAGGGTTTATCAAGATTATTTAAGGGCCGAGTCAGAAATATGAAGACCGCGGCTCAAGAAGGCATCCAGCTCGAGGCATGAGCTGGAGTTGGAAGCTGTGACCCTTTATAAAGTCAACCACGCAATGTAATCGTGCATATATCAGACATCACGTGTCTGATATATACTTGAATTCTCGGACACGCAGCATGAACGTGCGTGTTCAGGCACCCTTGATTGGGTTGGACCGTGCGACCCATTACCCCCCTTACCTATTGATTAGACCACACTTCATTTGTCAGGTTTTAGGAATTAATCATGAATGTCACAGAAGTGACATGATGGGTAAGAAGGTCACGGGATGACCCCCCTTACCAACTCCCAGGTGCCCTCTCCTATAAATATGGAGACCCTGGGAGTTGCAAAGGGTTGGATTCTATTGTGTAACGAAATACCCTGTAAAGAATACCAGAAATATAGCAATAATATTGGCTGGTGGAGTAGAAGGATTTTAACCTTTGAACCACCTAAAAACGTAGTCGTATCATCAATTCATTTTAAGATCATTCATCTATTTCGGTTTATCACTTAGCACTAATCCCTTTCTCTTATTTTCTTAATTACCTGTTGGCGAAGAAACGCGTCAACAGTTTGGTGCTTTCATTGAGAGCTTGTTAGATTGGTGCTATCGCAAATATTCAACTATGGTGATCACTTGATCAAGACACGGTAATGAGGTGGACCAACATGATGGGCGGGAGGCCCATCATGCCGCCATCTCTGGTGAGAAAAACCTCGAAGTTCAGCAGTGGCCGGGCAAGCAGCCAATAGGCCAGGATGACACCGGAGTTCGGCACCCCGGCCACCTAATCCAAACCCGGACTTTTATACGGTGGTAGAGATGGAGAATGCTCAACTGAGGAGTCAGCTGGCGAAAGCTAATCAGCAGATTAAGGAGGTGTTAGCCCGACTTCCCCCTCTTACAATCGACGCTAACGTCAGAAAGAGGCAAGGTGAGACTCACAAGTCCTGCCGAGGTAATCCGTCCAGGCCTAGCCGCTCGGCCAGACCTCCGACATCCAACTCTACTCCCTCCTCGCACCGCCGAGAAGCAATCTTCGAAGAACTACCCAGGGCCGAGCAATAGTATAGCCGCTTGGTCCGAACTTCAACTCCCAGCTCACAGCCAGCCTCGAGCGCGCCCAGGAGGGCTCGAGGGAATTCTAGAAGGAGATCCAGGGAGGGCTCACAGTGACAGCCTGTCCTGGTCAGCCGTCCTGCGCCCCGCTCAGATCGCCAGGCACAAGGCCCGCAAGTTGGCAGGGCCGAAAGACCCCTACCTAACCTGATCCGCCCTGACGGAACCAGGGTTGCATCCCCGGTCAGGCATCCTCCTTCACCGATAAGATATCCGTCTCCTCCTCGACCCGTCCGAGATATTCTAGCTTATGGGTGTAGCAGGAGAAACCCGCCTTCCGCAGGACCTTCCCATCGTGTCAAGACGCCCAGAGAAGTCCCGGATCCTCAGCCCCAAAGGCGAGCTCCGAGCTTTTCTAACGGGAGCTACTGGACCGGAAGTCCCCGAAGTGACCTTTCTGGCGGAGACCTGCGCCAACGTCTAAGCTCGGCGCAAAGTCCTCAGGCCACCCCGAGTGGTGACCTACGAGATCGCCTTAACTCTCATAGGGGGGACTGTAACGCCCTACTTCCTTAGAGCCGTTACTTAGTGAGTTTTAAGACAAATCAGTGTGCAAAGATCTCGCTAACCGAGGTTTTGAAACGAAAGTGTGACTAATTAAAAGTTAAGGCTGTAATATTAGAAAAAAAGCGTTGTTTCAATAAAACTCATAATATTAAACATTGGGATCCCAAAATAAGGTTTGAAAACTATTTACATCTTAAAAATGAGTTCACAGTTGATAAATCATAAAAATCATAGATTATTACAGCCATTTTCAAATAAACCCCCAACCAAAGCAGTCGGGCAGGCCAAACATGTACGCGTCGCTTCACGCTCTCCGTACTCATGGTTGGTTGACTCAGTCATTGCCCTTACCTGCAACACAGAGCACCCGTGAGCCGAAGCCCAGCAAGAAAACTCATGCAGAACATAACATATGCAATGTATACAGTTTATCATAACAGATAATCCACAATAAACAAGTCAATCATTAGACTAAGCAAACACGGCCAAGCCGCCCCAGAGCCTTACCGAAGCCTGGGGTATCGGTTCTCACCGCGAGGATAACTCATGTATCCCTTGGGTCCCACCCTGAATATATATAGCATCCCATGTGCTAGGTGTTACTTTCGGCCCACGGCCGCCCCGGCCTACGCCGTACTCGGCCCACGGCCGCCCCGGCTTACGCCGTACTCGGCCCACGGCCGCCCCGGCTTACGCCGTACTCGGCCCACGGCCGCCCCGGCTTACGCCGTACATTTCATCATAATCACATATATAGTACATTCGAAATAAACATTCACACACATCACGGTTCATTTCAGGTTAAACATTTACACATAATACAATCCGGGGCCACGCCCTACAATCATCTCATCATGCAACATGCAATAAAGGGCCATGCCCGACCATCACACTACGGGCCCACGCCCTATCCTACGGGTGTTATAGTTTTCTTACCTGTATTCCGAGCTTCCTGATGCACTAAAGCCGCGAGCACGGTCCTCAAGCACGAGCCTCACCAACAACCTAGTCACAACACACAAGAAACATCCCTCAATACTAATCAACCCAAAACCACTTCCCGGGACCAATCCCGCACTCTCGGGACTCCCAAATCCCTAAAACAATTCACCGGAAACATCCCCCGAACCCCCGGAGCAAAAGCTCAAAAATGCAACTTTTGGTGCCCTGAAAATGGCCTTGTGCCGCGGCACAAGAAAGTTGTGCCGCGGCACCCATCAGACAGGGGCTCCTCGCCGCGGCACGAAAAAGCTGTGTCGCGGCACGCCTTCGCAGACCCAGAATTCTGGGTTTTCTCCTGCGTTTTCTCCGAGCTAAAACCTTCCCAATTCATACCAAACCAATACCCAAACCCCAAAATCAAATCCAAACTTCATATGACCCATCTAACAACCCATAAACATCATCAAAGCGATCAAACACACAATCAAATCCCCAAAATCCACATCCTTGATTTAAATTTCAGAAAATTAAAAACTCAAAGTTCAAACTTAAACCATGCTCAAATCTCTTAACCCATAACATAATCAAGTCTTAAATGTGAATAAACTCCTTACCTCAAGTAGAGAATCCCTTCCCCAAGCTCCCTTGATTCATCTCCTAAGTCTCAAAATTTCAGCTCCTTCACTTCTCTTCTTCTTCTTCTTCTTCTTCTTCTCATTGCCCTAACTTTTCTTCCCTTTGGTTTTTCTTCTCTTTGGTTTTTATCAAAACCAATCAATGCCAAGCCCCAAACCGTGTACCCCCTATAACCCAGCTGCCATAAATCAATTTCCCAGCCAAATGACCATTTTACCCCTCCTTGCCTATCCTTTCCCAACTAAACCTCAAGGGCACTTAAGTCCTTTTACTTCTATTTCATTTCTACCATTTTCTACCTAGAACTTGTTACTCTCAGCAGTAACTAATGGTTACCCAGGTTACTAAATCTCCAATAACCATTACCCGCTAAATCTCAACTTAACCATAAAATTCCCGAGGTACCCCTAGGCTCCTCCCGAGCCGGGTATAGAAATCCCGTTGTGACTCTTAAGTTAAATTGCTCTCTAGGACCGTCTCGGCACGTGCATCACAAAATAACACCACACTCACGTGGTACAAATCACGGAATACAATTATCACAAATATGCCCTCGGCGGGCTAAAATTACAATTATGCCCTTCAAACACAATCAGGGCCTACATGCATACTAATACACATATACATGCGTCTAAGATAAATAAATAGTCAAATAACATGCTTTAAATCATAACCATGCATTTAACTCATAAAATCACACATAATTCCCATCGTGCCCTCCTGGCACGCTAATCAAGGCCCTTAAGCCTTATTAGCGAATTTGGGTCGTTACAACTATCCCCTCCTCATAAAAATTTCGTCCTCGAAATTTATCCAAACACATCAGTCAGCAAACCCGCAACTCTGACCCTGAATCCCAAGGTCCACCGCCTTTACTTTAGTTTCCAACAACTCTCTTCCAGGCGCAACAATCTTGCCCCACAAGATCTTGTCTAACGGCCATACACTCGATAGCCTCTCGCTTACACCGCAACCCTGCTGAAGCCTCAGGGTCTGCCTAGATTACAATGACCAATTCATTGTCTTATTCCTGATTCCATAGATACTCAAACGTCATCACCTCTACAAGGTGGGATCAGCTTGTAGGCTTCGCTGGCCTAACACTTAGTACCACTTCGAAATTTTATGCTGAATCAAGAGTCCGAACTCTCCCTTCTTTCTCTGGACACCTTACAGATCCTCGTCTATTATTACGCAGAGATACAATTCTTTCCTCCCGGAGCTTTATTTCCTCATAATTTAACAATTCACAAGCTCTTTATTCTTTCAGATAGGCAGACACTCCTGCCTTAAGAATTCCAACAGCCTCTCTGGCTTCCTCTCTGAGCCATTGCCAAATAGTAGTATCCACTATCCTTCACCTTTTACCATGTCCTAGGTCGCGTTACATTAACAAGACACCAGCAACTGCCACCACGGCTAATTCCTCAGGGATTACACTTCCCTTAATACCTCAAGTATTCGCCTACTCAGCGCTCAATCCCTTAAGATATCTGATAAACTTTCAGACTGGCATTTTACTTGCAATCAACTGATAGTTCCAGGTTCCCACTCTATTCTTTTTGTCCTCTAAATCCATTCCAAAAATTTAAAATACTATAGGCTCTCAATTCCGTATCATCGACGTTCTATCTCGAACCCAGTTCACTTGACCCAACAACATTAACTCCCTCAACTGAGTTAAAACTTTTCATGTCCAAACAATTTACTCAAGGTCTAAAGTGGTCTATTCCCATGATACACTACCACATCACCTAACCCCTCAGGGTCCAAAGGAAAACGCTATATTCCGGCACCCGCTCGACCCTCCCGGTACGACGTACCCTAGGAGGTGGAATGATGTCCATTCAGAATTCTCATTCACAACCCGAATCTAATTGGATCCTTCGTCCATTTCTGTTATTCCAACTTGTACCACCTTAGCAGGGTCCTTCTCTACTTCAACCAAAGCCGACACTTCGGGTTCCATAGCTCAGTGACGCTCACTAGCTAACCCTTACCTATTAACATCATGCCAATCTCAGTTGTTGCTTTGACCACCCCAATACCATCTATGGCGCTATTCCCCGACTGACACGCGCCTTACCGCTAGGAGTTCCGCCTCCAATTAAATTTCCCCTCGTCCAATCGAGACTCAAACACTGATCATCAGTCTGTTACTTTTCACCACAACTGGGCCTCAACGTTAACCTTCTTAATAATACCCAAAACTCAAGTACCTTATGCCATACACAACAGTCGACTTAACGTTCCAAGTGTATCAACCATGATCCATTCTGTCGCCTCCCGCAAGGTTCGATCCACCCTCGCGCCAACTGCGCCTGGGCGTGCACAATCTGTGATGCACTCCCACATTTCCATAACCCTACCATGGATCAGGTCCTTTATGAAATCGCTCTTTACTTAACCAAATCACACGCATACTCCCGCATTAGCAGATACTAAACAATCACACCTTGTCTTCTGAATTTCTTTCTGATTTGATACCACTCAGTCCGTCTAACCTCGAGTTTACTGTTCCCCTCGTCTCTGATGTAGTTGTCTCCCGGAGATGCTCGTGCAGTAGATGACGCGCTTACCAGTCTTGTTATGCCTTCAATTCTTCGAACGTTCTTCATTAGCTTCTTTGCGGCTTCAGATCAATTCTTCTCTTACCTGTCCTTCCTCCTTGTAGCTCTAATCTTAGTACTCCTGACGACTCTCAACCAACAATCCGTAGAACCTTACCTGAGACTCTGCCTTCTGGGTACAAACGTCTTTCGCATAATCATTGCTCACCATTTCCGTCTGGGAGTAATCCACATGTACTGCTCGTGAGCTTGAAGGGACTTACCCATACCGTTCACGCATTCTCAGCCTAAAGAACTTACCTGTGCTGCTGTAGCTTGAACCATTCTAGAATCTTTGTTACCAACTCCTCACTCCCAACCCGGTGCAGAATAGAAAATTTTCCGAAATGTCTCTATCCTTGGTTTCCAACTGGCAATAACCAGGTCGTAGATCAACTCTTGGAGACATCGTCCCCACTGGTACCCAACATTGTACTTTTCGTTCAAACCCGACGATGCCAACAATCCCCGCAGTATAACACACTGGCTACACCAGGCTCAGATTCCTTCAATTGCTTCGATAGACTTTCTGTCGTCCAAAACCGTCTTTTACAACATTCCCTATACCAATCCTATCCGTAGTCTGACCTTGAAGTATTCCCTAAATCTTCCTTTGCATACCCACATAATTTTCCCACTGATCAGCTCCGTCTCCTTTACGTACTCCGGAAGACATCCTCAACAATCCATCTGCCAGAGTTTCTAATTCCTTCTCAATAAGTATCACTGTCCTCAGCCTCTCGAATGGCACCATAGAGGCACCCTCTCTATGTCCATCACCCTCTCGGAGCATTCGAAACACCGAATCCTTCCAGTTCGCTACATGACCAAAGCATAAGCTCGTCAGATACATACTCACCCTTGAGGACTCGGCCTCGAACTTTGAATGTATCGCTGCACTCTGGTTCTCCGTTCCCTCACCATGGGAAATCCATCCCAACATCTCGAGTCATTCTACGTAGAAGTCATGCCCTCACCTGACCTCCTCTCAGGTGGCATCCTCTTCCTCATATGCATACCAATTAACCTCCTGGTTCCTGTCGCCATCTCGATATCTACCTTTTCAATCAGGCTTCTTTCAAATCTCAAATTAGGTGCCCAAGCACTGTCTGGGGTCCTTCTATCTCAACAATCGAGAATCCAACCTCGCTGCGTTCTATCAACAAAAGTACCGTCTTATCAGTCAGACTTTTCCCCTTTTTCTTGGCAATCCAAAAGCCACAACATTATCCGGGGTTCTTTCAACTTGATTATCACGAATCTATCTTCACTAATTCCATCAAAGGAAGCACCGCCCTTGCGGCTCTAGCACTCATGCTCTATACATCAACCATCAGTTCCTCAAACAATATGGCCCTCTCCGCCATCCACATGCAGACAAAAACTCTTTCCTCAAAGCAGCCCAAATGCCTTAGGCTATTTCAGATCTCATGCCCTTAAATGGGTCGCCACCAATCCCAGATACATCCATCTGTATAAATTTCCGAAATGAACTATCCAAATCACCAAACCCATTGATCTACGCTGTTGTTACCCCTAACAGTCCAAACCAGACTCACACATTTGCCCGTCTCCACGGTTCTAATCATGTCTTTAAAATCTCTTCTAACCATTCATCAACTAGGTTCTTTCCAACCAAATAAGCCAGTACCTCCGCCCGAGTACCAAATCCAGGCATCTCCCTGCCTCAATGTTTAACACAACCCTCTAATCAGGATCTCTCATCCTCTTAACCAAGGGTGGAATTAACTCTGCTCATCTATTGATAAATTCCTTGTCAACTCGAACTCTCCTCAAAACCCGAGGTTAACACCCTTTAAGCCTTTCATGTAATACCCTTATCTGTCCATACCTCACAGTAGACCAACATTGGCCACCTTACTGTTAAAACATCGAAATCAGCTATTTCCCCAGAGAAATCTGCTGCTCTTCTATCCCGTCTCAACTAACAACTCCACAGCTACCCACACACTAGTGACCCTCTGCTGCTACACTCAGGGGTAACTGGAGATTTCAACTCCAACTTATATCTAAAACCCCCCTTTTCAACACAATATCAGGTCCCCAAACCCTTCTAGGAACCAACAACACAATTCCACCTGTCAAAACTGACCCAACACCTGAACTCTGGGGTTCCTACTCTGAACCAAACCACCACTAGGTCCAAATATCCACAGGTATAATGCACACCCAAGCATATAATAGGTCAAGTCCACCATGATATACATATGAATTTAATTCAGAAAACTAACCACATACGCTCAATATGCGAACCATTATGCCAATTTTCATCCACATGCATAATAATGTTATTCAGCACACATTGATCTCAACATGCAACAGTCAAGGGCCAGGCCCTATCAGTATCTCATGCATATGTCATCCCATTCCTCATGCTCCATATAAATAAGCAGGCAAACAGGGCATTCAAACATATGTTCAGCATATCAATCAATCACACCAACCAACCCTGAGTCGAGCTTGTCACTGACAGCGAGCGTACATGTTCGGTCGATCTCCAGAACCAATAAACCTTGGCTCGCTCTGATACCAAGTTGTAACGCCCTACTTCCTTAGAGCCGTTACTTAGTGAGTTTTAAGACAAATCAGTGTGCAAAGATCTCGCTAACCGAGGTTTTGAAACGAAAGTGTGACTAATTAAAAGTTAAGGCTGTAATATTAGAAAAAAAGCGTTGTTTCAATAAAACTCATAATATTAAACATTGGGATCCCAAAATAAGGTTTGAAAACTATTTACATCTTAAAAATGAGTTCACAGTTGATAAATCATAAAAATCATAGATTATTACAGCCATTTTCAAATAAACCCCCAACCAAAGCAGTCGGGCAGGCCAAACATGTACGCGTCGCTTCACGCTCTCCGTACTCATGGTTGGTTGACTCAGTCATTGCCCTTACCTGCAACACAGAGCACCCGTGAGCCGAAGCCCAGCAAGAAAACTCATGCAGAACATAACATATGCAATGTATACAGTTTATCATAACAGATAATCCACAATAAACAAGTCAATCATTAGACTAAGCAAACACGGCCAAGCCGCCCCAGAGCCTTACCGAAGCCTGGGGTATCGGTTCTCACCGCGAGGATAACTCATGTATCCCTTGGGTCCCACCCTGAATATATATAGCATCCCATGTGCTAGGTGTTACTTTCGGCCCACGGCCGCCCCGGCCTACGCCGTACTCGGCCCACGGCCGCCCCGGCTTACGCCGTACTCGGCCCACGGCCGCCCCGGCTTACGCCGTACTCGGCCCACGGCCGCCCCGGCTTACGCCGTACATTTCATCATAATCACATATATAGTACATTCGAAATAAACATTCACACACATCACGGTTCATTTCAGGTTAAACATTTACACATAATACAATCCGGGGCCACGCCCTACAATCATCTCATCATGCAACATGCAATAAAGGGCCATGCCCGACCATCACACTACGGGCCCACGCCCTATCCTACGGGTGTTATAGTTTTCTTACCTGTATTCCGAGCTTCCTGATGCACTAAAGCCGCGAGCACGGTCCTCAAGCACGAGCCTCACCAACAACCTAGTCACAACACACAAGAAACATCCCTCAATACTAATCAACCCAAAACCACTTCCCGGGACCAATCCCGCACTCTCGGGACTCCCAAATCCCTAAAACAATTCACCGGAAACATCCCCCGAACCCCCGGAGCAAAAGCTCAAAAATGCAACTTTTGGTGCCCTGAAAATGGCCTTGTGCCGCGGCACAAGAAAGTTGTGCCGCGGCACCCATCAGACAGGGGCTCCTCGCCGCGGCACGAAAAAGCTGTGTCGCGGCACGCCTTCGCAGACCCAGAATTCTGGGTTTTCTCCTGCGTTTTCTCCGAGCTAAAACCTTCCCAATTCATACCAAACCAATACCCAAACCCCAAAATCAAATCCAAACTTCATATGACCCATCTAACAACCCATAAACATCATCAAAGCGATCAAACACACAATCAAATCCCCAAAATCCACATCCTTGATTTAAATTTCAGAAAATTAAAAACTCAAAGTTCAAACTTAAACCATGCTCAAATCTCTTAACCCATAACATAATCAAGTCTTAAATGTGAATAAACTCCTTACCTCAAGTAGAGAATCCCTTCCCCAAGCTCCCTTGATTCATCTCCTAAGTCTCAAAATTTCAGCTCCTTCACTTCTCTTCTTCTTCTTCTTCTTCTTCTTCTCATTGCCCTAACTTTTCTTCCCTTTGGTTTTTCTTCTCTTTGGTTTTTATCAAAACCAATCAATGCCAAGCCCCAAACCGTGTACCCCCTATAACCCAGCTGCCATAAATCAATTTCCCAGCCAAATGACCATTTTACCCCTCCTTGCCTATCCTTTCCCAACTAAACCTCAAGGGCACTTAAGTCCTTTTACTTCTATTTCATTTCTACCATTTTCTACCTAGAACTTGTTACTCTCAGCAGTAACTAATGGTTACCCAGGTTACTAAATCTCCAATAACCATTACCCGCTAAATCTCAACTTAACCATAAAATTCCCGAGGTACCCCTAGGCTCCTCCCGAGCCGGGTATAGAAATCCCGTTGTGACTCTTAAGTTAAATTGCTCTCTAGGACCGTCTCGGCACGTGCATCACAAAATAACACCACACTCACGTGGTACAAATCACGGAATACAATTATCACAAATATGCCCTCGGCGGGCTAAAATTACAATTATGCCCTTCAAACACAATCAGGGCCTACATGCATACTAATACACATATACATGCGTCTAAGATAAATAAATAGTCAAATAACATGCTTTAAATCATAACCATGCATTTAACTCATAAAATCACACATAATTCCCATCGTGCCCTCCTGGCACGCTAATCAAGGCCCTTAAGCCTTATTAGCGAATTTGGGTCGTTACAGGGACCCGGCAGGAAGTGGCAGCCATGCTCGCTCAAGGGGAGACCTGTCCGAGGTACGTAACGGCGGGAATGTCCCAAATAATCTATCTCAAGATAGGAGGGGCAATAACCCACCAAACGTATACAATGGATCCGGAGCTGTTGAACAGCCCCGGAATAACCAAGGAGATCAGGATAAAACCCTTGAGCACTTGGCTCAGATGGAGGAGCTAATGAGGAAGCTCCTGTCGGAGAAAGGAAAAGA
Source organism: Humulus lupulus (assembly GCF_963169125.1). NCBI lineage: Eukaryota > Viridiplantae > Streptophyta > Magnoliopsida > Rosales > Cannabaceae > Humulus > Humulus lupulus. The sequence goes on along the minus strand of NC_084802.1, from coordinate 252,144,850 downwards.
CGAATATGATTTGGGGGACGAGCTAGAGCTCTTCGCCCCCAGCATAGCAGCAACGGCATACCCGCCCAGTTTTCGTATGCCGCACCTGTCCAAATTCAACAGAGACGGAGATCCGTTAGATCATTTGGGTATGTTAAATACCCTGATGATGGCCCACAACATTGGCCCCGAGCTGAGGTGTTTAATATTTCCCTCAACACTAACTGGGCTGGCCAGGCAATGGTTCAAACAAAGCAAGAAACAGTCAATCATCTCCTGGAAGACTTTCTCTGCTGACTTCAAATAAGCATTCCGAGCCTCCCAGGCTGCCCGCGTCAAGGCCGACTCCCTGGCTAACGTGAGGCAACAACCCAATGAGCCTCTGAAGGCTTACCTGAGCAGGTTCGCGAAAATCGCTGCTCGGGCCAGAGACGCAGATGACAACTCCAAACTCATGGCTTTGAGGACTGGAATCCTCGTTGGAGGGGGACTCTGGAATGAGATACAAAGGAAGGGAGTCAGCTCAGTAAATGAATTCCTAAATAGGGCCCAGGGGTGGATCAACTTGGAGGAGGCCTAAGCCTCAGCTGCAGAAACCAGCCAGATCCCTGAGCAGCCCGCTGGAGTGGGAACGGAGGTCGTGACAATGACCCAGAACGTTACGCAGAATAACCAGTTTGGTGGAGGCAAGAGAAAGGGGAGTGGCGAGGGCAACCAGCACGGCCCCAAGAAGAATAAGTCCGTGGAAAAATTTAAGCCGGTCTATGTGACTTATACTGAGCTCACCCACTCTAGGGAGAACATCTTCCTAGCAAACTCTGTTCACCTCCCCTGGAAGAAGCCGGAGTCGTTAAAGCACCAGAAGGGGAAGCGAGACACCTCCAAGTTTTTCCGTTTCCACAACGACATTGGCCACAATACCAATGATTGTAGACACCTGAAAGATGAGATCGAGACTCTCATCAGAGCCGGTCCCTTGGCTCAGTATGCGCGGAACAGGGTTCCAGCAAGCTGACCTGCTCCGGAAGCCCCGGTCAGTCAGCCCGGGTCCCGGGTAGATCAAGACGTCCCTCCTCCAGTGATAGGAGGAGAGATCTCCACAATCTCTGGGGGTCCTCATTTGGCTGGCACGAGCAGAGGTGCCCAAAAGAGGTATGTCAACGAACTCAAGGCTCATAATGGAGTAGAGTTCGTCCCCGAGCAGCATCTGCCAAAGTAGCAGCGATTGAGGAGGTAACCAATCATTTTTACTGAAGAAGATGCCAGCCACGTTCAGTTCCCCCATAATGACCCTCTGGTCGTAGCAGTGCAACTCGCTAATCGGAGGGTTAGGAGAGTGCTAATCGATAATGGGAGCTCGGTAAACCTTCTATTCCGGTCCACGCCGGAGAAGATGGGTTTAACTGTCACTGAGCTGAAGGCGACCTCCATGATGCTTTATGGTTTCTCGGAAGAAGGATCAGCGGCTATAGGGATGATCGAGCTGGTGATCACCTTAGGAGAGGGACCTCGGACAGTCTCAAAACTCCTTGAGTTCGTGGTCATCGACTTCCCCACTGCATACAATGCCATTTTGGGTCGACCTACACTTATAGCTTTTGAAGCCATCATCTCCGTCCGCCACGTCGTGCTGAAATTTCCTTCTTCCACAGGGATATGCACGGTCCGTGGCGATCAACTTGCTGCCAGTGAATGCTACAACATTTCCATGAAGGGAAAATTGAAACCCGGGCAGTTGACAATGGCCATCCAAGGTGGGGAAGAGGAATCTCAGGAACCTTTGCCTAATCCTGAGATTGAAAAATCTCAAAGCGCCGAAGGGGAAAGTATCATCCTAAGTGAGGATATTGACCCCCGAATAGGCGAGGATAAGTCCGAGCTCCAAGCTATTGAAGAGCTCAAGGAAGTAAATATAGATCCACAAAATCCCTCACGGATGGTTAAGCTCGGGAAAAACCTCTGTGGGAAGAGGAAGGCGGAGCTGATCAAATTTCTGCAGGAGAACCTGGATGTGTTCGCATGGTCACACGAGGACATGGTGGGAATCAGTCCAAATGTCATCATGCACACCCTTCATTTGGATAAGAGCGTTCCTGCAAAGTCCCAGAAACAGAGGTGCCTGGGAACAACTCGGGCTGAGGCCCTAGAAGAAGAAGTAGCCCGGCTCAAGAAATGCGGCTTTATCTGTGAAGCCAAGTTTTCGGTTTAGGTTGCCAATCCTGTGCTGGTCCCGAAGCCCAACGGGAAATGGCGAACCTGCATCGACTTCTCCGATCTAAATAAAGCCTGCCCCAAAGATTGTTTTCCCTTGCCAAGGATCGACCAATTGGTGGACGCCACGGCGGGGCACGAGCTCATGTCCTTTATGGACGCATACTCAGGCTATAATCAGATCGCCATGAATCCAGCGGACCAAGAGCACACCAACTTCATGACCCCAACTAACGTCTATTGTTACAAGGTCATGCCATTCGGACTGAAGAACACTGGCGCTACATACCAGAGATTGGTGAATAGAATGTTTGCCAGCCAGATCGGAAAGAACATGGAAGTGTACGTTGATGACATGCTGGTCAAGTCAAAGACTGCCGATAACCATGTTTCCGACCTGGAGGAATGCTTCATGATACTAAGAGAATACGGCATGAGGCTTAACCCACTAAAGTGCACTTTTGGGGTCGCATCTGGAAAATTCCTGGGTTTCATTATCAACACTAGAGGAATCGAGGCGAACCCCGACAAGATCAGGTCATTGCTCGAGCTTCCCTCACCTAGGTCGCGTAAGGACGTTGAAGGCCTGACAGGAAGGGTGGCAGCCCTTAATCGGTTTATTTCAAAATCCATGGACAAGTGCCTTCCCTTCTACAACCTGCTCCGAGGAAATAAGAAGTTTGAATGGACAGAGGAGTGCGAGAGTGCTTTCCTCGACCTGAAGGCACATCTGGCCGAGCCGCCTGTATTGTCCAAATCAAAGGCAGGAGAGCCTCTTTTCCTTTACCTAGCTGTCACAGAAGATGCAGCTAGAGCCGTATTGGTCCGTGAAGAAGACCGGGTTCAGAAACCGTTCTACTACATCAGCAAGAGACTTCTCGGAGCCGAATCCCGATACCCGTTGATGGAAAAATTGGCGTTCTGTCTTATCACGGCCTCCCGAAAGCTCAGGCCGTATTTCCAGTCCCACTCAATACATGTCATGACCGATCAACCTTTAAGGCAGGTTTTGCAAAAACTTGAAGCATCGGGACTCCTGTTGAAATGGGTTATCAATTTCAGTCAATTCGAAATTTTGTTCATCCCCCGAACTGCTATAAAGAGTCAGGCCCTGGCCGATTTTGTGGCAGAGTACACAGGATTCAGGGAGGATCCTGTGGAAGGGTCACCCCAGGTCACCTCGACCCAGGCGTCATGGAAGATCTTTGTGGATGGCTCATCTAATGAGAACGGCTCCGGGGCTGGAATCATTTTGATATCCCCAGAAGGGCATAGATTCCACTTGGCGCTGAGATTTGGATTCAAGGCCTCCAACAACGAGGCCGAATACGAAGCTTTTCTGGCTGGGCTAAGGGTAGCCCAGGAGCTGAAGGCCAGCTCCGTTCAGTGCTTCAGCGATTCCCAACTCGTGGTAAACCAGGTGCTAGGTGAATATCAAGCACGGGGAGCCAAGATGGCTGCTTACCTGGCCAAGGTAAAAGTCAAACTGTCCGCATTTGAATGAGGCTCAATCGAGCAGATACCTCGAGAGTAGAACGCTAACGCAAACGCCCTCGCCAAGCTTGCGACCTCCGGGGAGGCGGAGGCTTTGGGGTTAGTACTGGTAGAGTTCTTGGAGAAACCAAGCATAGAAGAGGTCGGGGCGGAGGTCGAGATGATCGATGCCAGACCGACCTGGATGACCCCCCTCCTTAAGTATCTCACCGAAGGAAAGTTACCCGAGGGGCGTAATGACGCACGGCGGGTACTGTACCGGGCTCCAAGGTATACGATAGTAGATGGGGTGATGTACCGATGTGGGCATTCCCTACCCCTCTTACGATGTGTTCTGCCAGGCGAGGCAAAGGCCATCTTGCAGGAAGTGCACAAGGGTTTTTGCGGGGATCACGCTGGGGGGCAAAGCTTGGCCCTAAATGTCTTAAGGCAAGGGTATTACTGGCCCACTCTATCAAAGGACTCGATCTCGTACGTCAAGAAATGTGATAAGTGCCAGCGATTCGCCAAAGTTGCCCGAGCTCCCCCAGTCGAGCTGAAGATGATCTCGTCCCCGTGGCCCTTTGCGGTCTGGGGAATCGACCTGATTGGCACCCTCCCTACTGGAAAGGGCGGGGTCCGCTACGCCGTGGTGGCTATCGACTACTTCACAAAGTGGGCTGAGGCAGAACCTTTGGCAACAATCACTTCCAAGAAAGTCCTCAACTTCGTGGTCAAGAGCTTTATCTGCCGGTTCAGGCTGCCGAAGAAAATCGTATCTGACAATGGGACTCAGTTCGACAGCGACCTCTTCACCGAATTTTGTGAAAGGTACGACATTGTGAAAAGCTTCTCTTCCGTGGCCTATCCCCAGGCAAATGGCCAGGTCGAGGCTGTCAATAAGACGCTAAAGGCGAGCCTTAAGAAGAGGCTAGACGAAGCCAAGGGGGTTGGCCAGAACAGCTCCCCCAGGTACTGTGGGCATACAAGACCTCGCATCGGACTCCTACAGGTCATACTCCTTTCTCCCTGACTTTTGGGAGTTAGGCAGTCCTCCTTGTCAAGATTAAGGTATCATCGCATAGAGTCCAGGCGTATGGCCAGGACCGCAACCACGAACTACTTTGCACATCCCTCGACCTGATTGATGAAAGATGAGAAGATTCGCAGCTTCGGCTCGCACATTACCAGCAAAAAATCACTTGTTATTTCAACTCAAAGGTCAAAAAACGCGCCTTTAGCATTGGCGACCTGGTCCTTAGGAGAGTCTTCTTAGCTGGTAAGGATCCCAAAGATGGAGTATTGGGACCAAACTGGGAAGGGCCATATCAAATCACCAAGGTCATAAAGGAAGGAACTTACAAATTAGCTCGGCTCAATGGAGAAGCAGTCCCACGAACTTGGAACGCCATCCATTTGAAGAAATATTATCAGTAACACCCTTGTGAGGCTTAAAGGCCACTTTTTGTTTGTTTGTTAAGCAATGAGAATTAAATCTTTGGTTATTATTGTGTATATTTGCTGATGTAATCTCAAGTAACCACGAAAGACCCTTTCCTAGTTACTTGGGGGGGCATATGGTGCCTGGATATAACCAGGTCGCCTTAAAGGCTTAGAAGTTGATTCAAATCAATTGATCAATGTTTTTCTTAAAAAACACGAGATATTGATAAAGGATTAACACGAACTAAGTCCTATCCTGGATGTAACCAGGTCACCTCAAAACTTAGAAGTTGATTCAAATTGATTAATCAGTGTTTTTCTTAAAAAGCACAAGATATTAGTCAAGAATTAACACGAACTAAGTTTTCCTAGTTACTTGGGTGGCATATGGTGCCTGGATATAGCCAGGTCGCCTTAAAGGCTTAGAAGTTGATTCAAATCGATTGATCGATGTTTTTTTTTAAAAACACGAGATATTGATAAAGGATTAACGCGAACTAAGTCCTATCCTGGATATAACTAGGTCTTCCTAAAACTTAGAAGTTGATTCAAATTGATTAATCGGTGTTTTTCTTAAAAAGCACAAGATATTAGTCAAGAATTAACATGGACTAAGTTTTCAAATTAATGCCCTGGATGAAACTAGGTCCTAAAACTTAGAAGTTAATTCAAATCGATTGATCGATGTTTTTCTTAAAAAGCACGAGATATTGATAAGAATTAATTCGAACTAAGTTTTCAAGACAATGTTCGGGGAGCAACCAGGACTTATCTTAGAAGTCGGGTCAAGATTGGTTAATATGTTTTTCCTAGAAAAATATAAAAGTATCAATCATAGCACCAACAAAAAGAAAAACAAACTAAGACTATTACCGAAGTGCATAGAGGTCAAAAGGATATAAACCAATTAAAAGCAAAGATTGATAAAGCCAATTGTCTCGAGGTGAAAAAACCTCATACAAAAGTTACAAAAAAAATATGTGTTCAAAAAAGAAAAAGAAAGAAGGCCCTAGGCTCCACCGGGCTGCTCCGTTGAGGTCGCTGTAACGCCTACTACCTTAGAGCCGTTACTAAGTGAGGTTAAAATGTGCAATCAACTCGCTAAACGAGGTTTTTAAAACAAAAGTGTGATTAAGTGAAAGTCTAGGCTGTAATCTTTAAAAAGTACTCTATTTCATTAAAAGTTTAAGAGTTTAACATTCGGGATCCCATAATTCAGTTTATAAGAATATTTACAACTCAAAACAAGTTTATAAGTAATTAACCATCAAAACTAGGGTTTGTACAGCCATTTCTCAAAAATATTCCCAACCAAAGCAGTCGGGCAGGCCGAACATGTACGCGCCGCCCCCACGTTCTCCGTACTCATGGCTGGTTGACTTTCTCTTTGCCCTTACCTGCAACACAGAGCACCCGTGAGCTGAATCCCAGCAAGAAAACTCAAACAGCACATAGCATATGCATAATATACAGTCATTACAGCAAATAGCTCATATCTAGTCAGACAGTCCATAGAATCTAACACATATACGGCCATGTCATCCCAGAAGCGTTACCAGAGCCTGGGATCCCGGTCCACACCGTATGGATATCCCATGTATCCACTGGGGTCTCACCCTAACCACAAGCACTCCATGTGCTAAGTGGTATTCCCGGCCCCACTGCCGTTCTCAGCCTTCGCCGTTCCCGGCCCTTCGCCGTTCGTTCTGCTTTTACCACATTAATCATTCTCAAATAACAATCAAATATACAATCAATCATATTAAAATATATCCTAGCAATGATAAAATTTAGGGCCGCGCCCTGCAACAATTCTATGGGCCCAAGCCCTGCTCTACGGGTGCTATAGTTTTCTTACCTGTATCCTGAGCTTTCGATGCCCCAAAGCCGCGAGCACGGTCCTCTAACCCGAGCCTCTCCAAAGACCTAGTCACAACACATATAAAACAACCTTTAATGCTAACCAATCCAAAACCACTTTCCAGGGCCAATCCCACACTCTCGGAACCCCCAAACCCCTAAAACAATACATCGGAAACATCCCCCGAACCCCCGGAGCAAAAAGCTCAAAATTGCAAAATCCTATGTTCTAAAAATAGCCTAGCGCCGTGGCGGCGCTGCCCTGGAGGGCCGCAGCGCCCAGCAAGTCAGAGAGCTTCCCCTGCCCAGAATCAGCCTCGCGCCGCGGCGCCCAAGAACAGAGCTACGACGCTCCTTCGCGAACCCAGAAATCTGGGTTTTTCCCCTGCATTTCCTCGAGCCAAAACCACTCCAAATCATCCCAAACTCATACCTAAGCCCCAAAACCAACTCAAAACCCCAAATAGACCATTCAACAACCTAAAAACATCACAATCTAGCTCAATTACACAACCACTCCCAAAATTCATACTTAAGTTTCAAATTTCAAACACTTAAACCAAAACTTGAGAGAAGTGCAAACCAGACCTCTAGATTCTTAAACCATAACAGTTATGAGATTTCAAACATGTTTAATACTTTTACCTCAATCAAAAATTCAACTTGAGCTCCCTCCAATCCAAGCTTTAAACTGAATTCCCCCTTGAAAAACCAGCTGAATTCTCATGCAAAACAAGCCATGGCTATCTTTCAATTCCTTCCAAAATCAAGTTCAAAACGTAACAAAAATAGGGACTAAATCCTTACCTCAGTGTAGACCTTGATCTGTGTTTGATTCCACACCCTTAAGCTCTTCACTAGCCTCAAATAACACAGCTCACCTCCTCTTCCACTTTGCCTTCTAAGTTCTTAATTCTCCCTTTTTCCTTCTTGATTTCTCTATCCTTCCAAATCTTAATTTCAGTCACACCTAGCATAAAGGATCGTGTATATCCATTTCCCTCAGTCAAAGCTATCTAAACCACTGCCAAAGTACCATCTTATCCCTCAACTAATATCCCTTCCTAACTAAACCTCAAGGGCACTCTTGTCCTTTTACTTACATTACAATTCTACCATTTCTCCATCAAAACCTGTTACTCACAGCAGTTACTAACAATTACACAAGTTACCATTATCTCACAGGAGCTAAATTGCAAAATCCCTGAAATACTCCTTAGGCTCTTCCCGAGCCGGGTATAAAATCCCGTTGTGACTTCTGAGTTATCTAGCTCTCTAGGACCGTCTCGGCACGTGCATCACATTAATATCACCACATCCACTTGGTACAATTCACTTAATATAATTATCACATTTATGCCCTCAACGGGCTAAAATTACCAATTTACCCCTATCATGCAAACGGGGCCCACATGCATATTTATACCACCTAAACATGCATTCTAATCACATATTCAATTAAATTCATATATTATCATATTAATTCACTTATTGCCCTCCAAGCACACTAATCAAGGTCCTAAACCTCATTAGCAACTTAGGGTGTTACAGTCGCCGTCTCGCCCTCCTGTTCGGCCGCTGTGGAGTTCTCCCCCGTCTCAGAGGGCGCCTCTTGCTGAAGGCGAGCTTTAAACCCCTCCTAGAAGGACTCCCAGGCATCCGCTCCTAGAAAAGAGAAGTCGCCATCCGGGTTGAAGACCCAACAGTGGTATAGCATATCCTCCATGGCGGAGCTGGAAGCTGCCTTCTCCGTTGCCAAGGCAGCCTTGACCTCCTCGGCCTCAATTTTTGCAGAGTCCAGCGCGACCCGGGCAGCCCTGGCCTCCTCGAGTTCGGCCGTTACAGCGGCTAGGGCGGCCTTGGTAGCCTCAGCCTCTTGCAGCTTGGGGCGGGAAGCGTCCAGCTCAGCCCGCACAGCCGCCAAGACATCCTTGGCCTCCTGTTCCTGCTTTTGGGCAGTCTTCAGGGTGGCCAAGGTAGTCTGCTAGGCGGCCAAAATAGCCTAATGCTGGCCCCTCATGTCCTCGAGGCGAGCCTTGGACCTTGATATGCTCCGGTGAAGAGCCAAGGCACCCTACAAAACAAAGAGGCAACTACCTTAGAAAAAAAAAGAGTAGAGAACGTGCGATGCATGGTAACTAAAGAATACAAAATGCAAAGACAGCTTACCGTTAGAGCCATTCCCAGTGAAGACTCCATCACGCTCTCCGAGCTCCTTGTTTCGATCGCCCACAGGTCCCTTTCAGTGGCGTTGTAGTAGTGGTCGACGGTGTAGGTCGCTGTCTCGTACACCATCCCCCGAAAGACGTCAGGAATTTTCTCCAAGACCTGGGGGTCCACCGGAACACGCACCTTGGGGACTGCGGTTGCCAAAGTCCTGGGCTCTGTCTCCATATCCCGAACAACGGCGGGAGCTCGTGGAGGGGGTTGGGGCATCTTCTCCACTACTGCAGGAGGCGGAGGTACCTTGTCCTGGGCAGTTGGGGTCTGGTCTTTCCCCTTTGCAGGGGACTTGAATGTTGTCCCAACGGCCTTCTTCGCCACCCGGAGCTTCTTCACCATGGGCCCAGAAGCCCTAGTAGAAGAGTTTCCTCCGGTGAACATAGCTCGCAGGTCTTTGTTTCCGGGCTGAGACATATCCTCTGGCAAAACAAAGACAATGTTAGTATACAAGTTAGCATTTATGCAAGAACAACAAAAATAAGAGGAAAAAGAGAAACTTAAGTATATATCGAAAGGGATCCTACCCCTCGAGCTAAAAGAGGAATCTATGGTCACGACCATCGGCCCCGGAGCTCCTGCGGGGGAATCTAAGACAATGACCTCGCGAGCTGGAACAGGTTCTGGGTCCGAATCTGGCTCGGGACTAGACTCTTCTACATATTTGCTAAGGCCCGGAGCTACAGTACCCTCCCGAAGAGAGGGCCACAACCGGAGATTAGTCACGTACTCCTCAAAGAAGGCCGACCTAAAGGCTAAGGTGTTGTCTACGACAATATTACCCCTAGGGCGGCTACTCTCGTAATCCAGCATGAGCCGATCGACACACTGGAGTAGGGTTATGTCGAGGTCTGGGTCGTTTCAATTGTGTTGGATGGGCTGGTTGGGATTAAACCTAGCTAACCGAGGATTGGTGGTGGCCATATCTAAGCCCCTGAACATGTAAGGATTACCTTGCCCAGAGGGACCTGCGGCTACTCTAGACCAGATCCTCTCCTCGTCCATTTCTCGGGCGACCTCCAACGCCCACTTCCTCTTCGTCCTTACGAGGGGCACCTCATCCTCCTCGTCCTCTCCTTCCCCCGCGGCCTCTTCCTCGGGGATGGACCTCATCTTGCGAGCTGGGGGAGGCCCCCGAGGTCTCCTCAGGGCCAAAGTTTGGCCTGGAGAGATCAGTTTGCATGCCAACATCGTCTCGTCTATCATGAGCTGGCGATAGTCCTTTTCACTGGGGGGCAGACCCGCCAGTGTCTCGTACTGACTCCCGAGGATCACAGACTTGTCTGTCCTCGCGAAAATGGCTGCAGAATTGTTCTAAATCAGAAACTGATTAAGGGGAGCTAATCAATACTTAACTTACGAGCTAAGAGTAAAAGGTACTTACGACGACGGTGGAAGTAATGAAATTCACAGTTGTGAAACCCCTTGGACATAAAGAATTGGTCTTTGAAGTCGTTAGGGTGGTTGGGCAGCTCGATGACTGCAGCCGTGTTTGGAAAACGGGACAGGTAGTAGAACCCATGTAACAACCCAAATTCACTAATAAGGTTTAAGGGCCTTGATTAGTGTGCCTGGAGGGCATATTGGGATTTGTGTGTGACTTTAATGAGTAAAATGCATGGTTATGATTTAAAGCATGTTATATGACTATTTGACTATTTGAGATGCATGACTATGTGTATTAGTATGCATGTAGGCCCTGATTGTGTTAGAAGGCCATAATTGTAATTTTGGCCATTTTGGGCATAACTGTATTGATATGTGCTGCTTGTTGAGACCACATTGTGATGTGGATGTATCTGTGATTTGTGACTCGAGACGATCCCAGACAGAGTAGATTAGCAGAAAAGTCCAGGCGAGAATTAATACCCGGCTCGGGGCGGGCCTGGGGGTATAAACAGGAATTTAGAGAATATATTGAGATTAATTTTGATGATGAGGAATACATATTTGGTGATTTATCAGGTATTGGGAAGCAACGGGAAAATATTAGAGACACTTGAGGAATTAGCGAGAATTGGGTAAAATGACTAAAATGGCCCTACGTGGACAAAAAGGTTTAGAATTAGTAGGGATGGCATTTTGGTCAATTGGCTTCTTAGAGATAAGTTTATTGGGGCTTTATATACTTAGTGGGATTGTTAGAGAGAGTGAGAAGGCTGTGGAAAAGAAAGAAAAAGGAAGAAAAAGAAAAGAGAGAAAAACAGAGGGGTTTTGTTTCAAAAGGAACGGTTTGTGGTTCTCCCACCATTTCTCTTCAAATTTCTTGGAGCAAAGCTCAGTGGAGAGCTAGGATAGGCTGAGCATCAAGGATCCTAAGCTAGACTTGAAGATTTGGCAAGGGATTAGCAAGAACACATCAACTTTTGAGGTAAGTTTTTAGGGTTTTCAGTTTTTGGGTTTGGCTGGTTTAAGTTGTGTAATTAAGCTGAATGATGGGAACTTTAGGGGAATTTCTAGGCAAGATTTGAGGAAGAGCAAGCTAAGGAGGTCTAGGAATTGAATCAAGGTCGAAATTGCATCAACGGTATGAATTCGAAGCCTTTAACTTTGATGTTTGACTGAATTTCTGGGTTTAGGGTTAATCATGGTAAATTTTGTGATTTGGGATGAATGTGCTTGGGTTTTGAGGATTTGGGATGCTTGGGATGAGTGGAGAGTGTTTATAAGCTTGACTTTGAGTTTGGTAAAGATTTGGGGAAGTTTGGGTTGAGATTGGCTCAAAGAAATCGCAAAAAAAGAAAATGAGGGTTGCCTGCCTGCAACTAGCGCTACAGCGCTAGTCTTTGGGCGCTGTAGCGCTAGGCCCTGTTTCTGGGTGGTGCGGTTCTGCTTGTAGCACTATAGCGCCCTCTTTTGAGCGCTGTAGTGCTACCCTGTTACCAGAAAGGGGTTTTTGGGTTATTTTTAAGGGATTTTGACCTAGGGTTCGGGGTTCGATTCCACCATCTTGTTTTGTGGATCTAGGACTTCCCGGGGGGCTCGGGATTGGTCCCGAGGGTATACTTTCGGACTTGAGGTTTGGTGATGACTTTGACCTATGGCTGTGTTTAGGTGTGCGCTAGGGTTCGAGTGGGATCGTGCTCAAGGAGTCAAGTGATGAAAGCTATCAAATTGACAGGTAAGAAAACTATAGCACCCGTAGGACAGGGCATGGGCCCATAGTGTGATTGCAGGGCACGACCCTATATTGCATTACATGTTAGGGTGCAGACTTAATTGAATTGATATCAGGGCACGACCTTATATTGCATTACATGTTAGGGTGCAGACTTAATTGAATTGATATCAGGGCACGACCCTATATTGCATTACATGTTAGGGTGCAGACTTAATTGAATTGATATATGTTTGAATGTTATTTGAGTTATGCTATTTGTGATTATAGTAAGAATGAATGGAAAAGGAGCCGGGAACGGCAACAGAGCCGGGAATGGTAAAAGAGCCGAAACGGCAAGGAGCCGAGAACGGCAAGGGAGACGAGAACAACGAAAGGCCGAGAACGGCAGTGGGGCCGGAAGTAACACTTAGCACGTGAAGTGCTTGTAGACAAGGTGAGACCCCAATGGATACAGGGGATATCCTTACGGTGAGGACCGAGACCCCAGGCTTAGGTAATGCCTCTGGGACGGCATGGCCGTGTTTGTTTAGTTTGATGGAATACTCGTTTATCTGTGGATAATCTGATATGTAACTATATAATCCGCATATGTTATATACTGTATGAGTTTTCTTGCTGGGCTTCGGCTCACGGGTGCTCTGTGTTGCAGGTAAGGGCAAAGATTGAGTCAACCAGCCATGAGTACGGAGAGCGTGAAGGGACGCGTACATGTTTGGCCTGCCCGACTGCTTTGGTTGGGGGTTTATTCGAGAAATGGCTGTGATAATCTGTGATTTCAATAATTAATCGACTGTAAACTTATTTTAAGTTGTAAATAGTTTTCAAACCTTATTTTGGGATCCCAAATGTTAAATACTAGAAGTTTTCAATGAAACAACACATTTTTTTTTTAAAGATTACAGCCTTAACTTTTGCTTATTCACACTTTTGTTTTAAAAACCTCAGTTAGCGAGTTCATTGCACATTTTTTCGTTTTAAAACTCACTTAGTAACGGCTCTAAGGAAGTAGGGCGTTACAACCCGTCACCTCGCCTCCGCTGCTCCGGGCTGGCCTTGAGGCAGAAAAAATATAAGATATCCGTCGGGGTGGGGATCTCCCATTCCTGCTTCAGGAACATATATCTCAGCCCCACTAACAAACAGTACGAGTTCGGGGGGAGCTGGAAAGGAGCCAACTTCACGTAGTTAAGGAAGTCGGCAAAGTATTGGTCCAGCGGGAGGAAGGCCCCAGCCTTGAAGTGCTCGTCACTCCATGTCGCGTATTCCTCGTCAAGTGGCGCGCAGCTCCGCTCACCTTCTAGGGGAGGTCGGGCGATCAGGGCGCCCCTCCCCAGCTAGATATTGTGGGAAAGGAATATTTTATTCACTTTCCCCTGGTCAGTGATCTTCGAGACGATCTTCTCAGCCTTGAAGAAAGCATCGGCCGCCACCTCGAGCTCCCGCTCCACGGCCAGCCCGAAAGCGGGGATTGGGGAGTCTATCACCACCTCCTTTTCTTTGGATTGTTGGGAGGACGAGCTGCCTGCGGTCTTTTTAGGGGTGTTCTTCTTGGGTCCCATCTGGTCGCCTAGCGAACAAAAGAAGAAATTTTAGAAGGGGCGACCTAAGCATAAGAAAGAATCTGAAGAGAAGTGTTTCCTTTGCACGGGCTAAGGTAATCTCAGCCCATGAAGAGTGAGACCACGTGGTTCTATGAACACGCGCCTGTGCTCCCAACGAATCCCTGATTACTTGGAATTCATGTGTCAGGAGGGTCAGGATAAAAGTTTTCCTTGGAAGGAAAGTTTCAGTAGGCAAGAAGTGCAAAACCGCTTGTGAAGCGTGTCCCCTAAGCTACTCGGTTTTGCACCCAAAAGGCTGGATATTTTAAACAAGCATACCAAAAACTCCTACCTAGAAGGTTTCCCCAGAAATAGTCCCTGTGAGCCATGCTCCTAAATGGTTTTCTTCTATAATCGATGCCCTAAAATAAAAACCTACACCCTTCATACCCACAAAAAACCAACAGTATGTTGCATGCAGCTACAGAAACTATTTACCTAGGCCACAGTGAAGAAGAAATTCAAAGCGTGCACAGTCGAAAACTTACGGCGTGTTTTGCTGTGGAGGGGATGAAGGGGTCGTCTGGGTTGAGGAGTCGTTGGAGTAGCTGGTACCAAAGCCTCAAAGGAGCCCTTGCACCTGAACTTCTGGAGTGCTGGGAACGGTGACCGGGAGAAAAAGAGGGTTTTTGAGGATGAGAAGAGAGAAGACGATGGGAAATTTAGAAAATTTTCAAATAAACGGGTGGCCCATGCGTAAGGTGGCCACCCCTTTTATATACGTAAAAGGCCATGTGAGGAGGGTCATTTGATTGCCCTGATGTGGGATCCGAGGCTCTCTACTTGAAAGGCGAAATGACGACTGAGTATAGGCTAGGCCATTTAATGCGGTTCTCGGAAGACGTACCGTCACCAACCACGATGCTCCACGTATTCAGCGCATGCGTAATGGGTGGAGTATGGAGAGTCCATGGAGAAGCGTAAAAGCCCCCACTGTGGTCCCAGGTGACGTCATGTGCCACGAGCAGAGGCTTGGGGGGCAAATGTACGCCCTAATTTTCCACGGGCTATTAGTGAGCTGAGATATGGCATAATTATATCAGCCACATGCATACCACGTGGCCGGAGCTGCTGTTGTCAGGTCCTACCTCTTTAGCTCGAGGTAGCCAAGGGTTTATCAAGATTATTTAAGGGCCGAGTCAGAAATATGAAGACCGCGGCTCAAGAAGGCATCCAGCTCGAGGCACGAGCTGGATTTGGAAGCTGTGACCCTTTATAAAGTCAACCACGCAATGTAAACGTGCATATATCAGACATCACGTGTCTGATATATCCCTGAATTCTCGGACACGCAGCATGAACGTGCGTATTCAGGCACCCACGACTGGGTTGGGCCGTGCGACCCATTATCCCCTTACCTATTGATTAGACCACATTTCATTTGTCAGGTTTTAGGAATTAATCATGAATGTCACAGAAGTGACATGATGGGTAAGAATGTCACGGGATGACCCCCCTTACCAACTCCCAGGTGCCCTCTCCTATAAATATGGAGACCCTGGGAGTTGCAAAGGGTTGGATTCTATTGTGTAACGAAATACCCTGTAAAGAATACCAGAAATATAGCAATAATATTGGCTGGTGGAGTAGAAGGATTTTAACCTTTGAACCACCTAAAAACGTAGTCGTATCATCAGTTCATTTTAAGATCATTCATCTATTTCGGTTCATCACTTAGCACTAATCCCTTTCTCTTATTTTCTTAATTACCTGTTGGCGAAGAACCGCGTCAACACTTCCCTGTCCAGTTCGAGACATTCCAACACAAGGGAGCAGCAGAAGAAATCCTCCTCCCGCCAATCCTTCCCATCGCACCCGAGCACGTGGGAGTTCCTGGATCCTCACCCCGGCAGCGGGCTCCAAGCTTTTCCAATGGGAGCTACTGGACCGGGAGCCACCGAAGTGGCAGGTCCAGTGGAGACCTGTGTAATCGCTTAAGTTCAGCCCAAAGCCCTCGGGCCACCTCAAGGTCCGACCTTAGAGATTGCCTCAACTCGCAGAGGGGGAGTCCGCCCAGAAATGGAAGTCATGCTCGCCGAGAGGATGGTCCTTCCGAAGTACATGACAGTGGGAATGTCCCACCTAACCAAGCTCAAGCTTGGAGGGACAATAACCCGCCTAACGCATACTATGGAACTGGAGTTGTTGAACAACCCCAGAACAACCAAGGGATTAGCTCAGATGGAGGAGCTAATGAAGAAGCTCTTGTTAGAAAAGGAGAAGGACAAGTATGACTCGGGGGACAAGCTTGAGCTTTTTGCCTCCAACATAGCAGCCACAACGTACCCGCCGGGTTTCCGGATGCCCGACCTGTCTAAATTCGATGGAGACGGAGACCTGTCGGATCATTTGGGTATGTTCAATACCGTGATGATGGCCCATAATATCGGCCCCGAGCTGAGGTGTTTGATATTCCCTTCCACCTTGGTCGGACTAGCTAGGCAGTGGTTCAAGCAGTGTAAAAAGCATTCCATCAACTCGTGGAAGATTTTTTCTGTCGACTTCAAGAGGGCATTCCGAGCTTCTCAAGCTGCCCGCATCAAAGTTGACACCCTGGTGAACGTGAAGCAACAACTCGGGGAGCCTTTGAAAGCTTACCTGAGCAAGTTCGCGAACGTCGCGGCTCGAGCCAGGGACACGGATGATAGTTCCAAGCTTATGGCCTTGAGGATTGGAATCCTCGTTGGAGGCGGGCTATGGAAAGAGATACAGAGAAGAGGTGTCAGCACCGTGGATGAATTCCTGAACAAGGCCCAGGAATGGATAAACCTGGCGGAGGCGCGAGCATCGGTCGCAGGAACCAGCCAAACCCTTGATCAGCCCGTTGGAGTGGAAATGGATGTCGTAAAAACGACTCAAACCATTACGCAGAATAACCAAGGGGGTGGAGGTAAGAGAAAAGGGAGCGGCGAGGGCGGCTAGCACGGTCCAAAGAAGAACAAGTCCATGGAAAAGTTTAAGCCAATCTACGCGGTTTATACCGAGCTCACAAACACTAGGGAACACATTTTCCTAGCAAATTCTGCCCACCTCCCCTGGAAAAAGCCGGAGCCTTTGAAGCACCAGAAGGCTAAGAAGGACCCTTCCAAGTTCTGTCGATTCTACAACAACATTGGCCACAACACTAACAATTGTAGGCATTTGAAGGATGAGATCGAGACACTCATCAGAGCCGGACCCTTGGCTCAATATGCGCAGAACCGGGCTCCTACTAGTCAGCCAGCCCCGGAAGCTCAGGTAAATCAACCTGAGCCCCGGATAAGTCAGGATACCACTCCTCCTGTAATAGGAGGAGAGATATCCACAATCTCCGGAGGTCCCCATTTGGCCGGCACAAGCAGAGGTTCCCAGAAGAGATATGTCAATGAGTTGAAGGCTCATAACGGAGTGGAATTCGTCCCGGAGCAGCATCTACCCAAACTTCAATGATTGGAGAGGCAACCAATCATTTTTACCGAGGAGGACGCTAGTCACGTCTAGTTCCCCCATAACGATCCTCTAGTCATAACTTCCCAGCTCGCCAACTGGAGAGTTTGGAGGATACTAGTCAATAATGGGAGTTCGGTGAACCTGCTGTTCCGGTCTACGCTGGAGAAAATAGGATTGTCTGTCACCAAGCTGAAGGCCACCTCCATGATGCTGTATGGATTTTTCGGAGAAGGGTCGGCAGTGATAGGAACAATCGAGCTAGTAATAGCCTTGGGAGAGGGGCCCCGAACTGTCTCTAAGCTCCTCGAGTTCGTGGTTATCGATTGTCCCACCGCCTACAACATTTTTCTGGGCCGACCTACGTTGATGGCATTTGAGGCCATAACCTCTATCCGCCATCTCACAGTCAAATTCCCCTCCTCTACGGGGATATGTACGGTCCGAGGTGATCAGCTCACTGTCAGGGAATGTTATAGCATTTCCATGAAGGGATAATCACGACTCGGGCAGCAGACGATGACCATTCAAAGCGGGAATGAGGAATCTCATGAAGTAGGACCTATTCATGAGATAGAAAAACCTCAAGAAGACAATGGGGAAGGTATCCACTTTAATGATGATATCGACCCCAGGATAGGCGAAGATAGATCCGAGCTCCAGGCCATCGAACAACTCGAAGAGGTGAACATCGATCTGAAAGACCCCTCGAAGGTGGTGAAGCTCAGGAAAAACTTGTGTAATAAGAGGAAGGCGGAGCTGCTGAGATTTCTATAAGAGAATCTAGATGTGTTCGCCTGGTCTCATGAAGGCATGATAGGGATCAGCCCAAGCGTCATCATGCACACCCTTAACTTGGACAAAAACATGCCTGCAAAGTCCTAGAAACAAAGGCGCCTGGACACGACCCGAGCAGAAGCCCTAGAAGAGGAAGTAGCTCGACTTTTAAAGTGCAGCTTTATTCGCAAGGAAAAATACTCGATCTGGGTCGCCAATCCTGTTTTGGTCCCGAAGCCCAACGGGAAGTGGCGGACCAGCATCGACTTTTTCGATCTGAATAAAGCCTACCCCAAAGATTGCTTCCCCTTGCCAAGAATTGACCAATTGGTGCCACTACGGGGCACGAGCTCATGTTCTTTATGGATTCATACTTGGGCTATAACCAGATCGCAATGAATCCTGTGGACCAGGAACACACTAGCTTCATGACCCCAACTAACGTTTATTGTTGCAAGGTCATGCCCTTCTGGCAGAAGAATGCAGGAGCTACATACCAGAGATTGGTCAACAGGATGTTTGCTAATCAGATCGGGAAAAGCATGGAAGTGTATGTTGACGACATGTTGGTCAAGTTGAAACTGCCGATAACCATGTCCCCGATCTGAAGGAATGTTTTAAGATTTTAAGACAGTACTGCATGAGGCTGAATCCACAAAAATGTACCTTCAGGGTTGCGTCAGGAAAATTTCTGGGTTTCATAGTCAACACCAGAGGAATAAAGGCAAACCCCAATAAAATCAGGTCGCTACTCGAAATTCCATCACCCCAGTCGCGAAAAGAAGTCCAAAGTCTAACAGGAAGGGTGGCAGCCCTTAATCGGTTCATTTCCAAATCAACTGACAAGTGTTTGCCATTCTATAACTTGCTCCAGGGAAATAAAAAATTTGAGTGGATCGACGAGTGTGAGTGTGCTTTCCTCGACCTAAAAGCACATTTAGCTGAGCCACCCGTGTTATCTAAGCCCACAGTAGGAGAGCCTCTTTTTCTTTACCTAGCTGTAACGGAAGATGCAGCGAGCGCCGTGCTGGTTCGTGAGGAGGACCGGTCTCAGAAGCTGGTCTACTACATTAGCAAGAGGCTTCTAGGAGTCGAGTCTAGATATCCGATGATGGAAATGATGGCGTTCCACCTTATCACGACCTTCAGAAAGCTCAGGCCATACTTTCAGTCCCATTCAATCAACGTCATTACTGATCAACCTTTAAGGAAGGTTTTGCAGAAACCTAAGGCATCGGGGCATCTTTTGAAGTGGGCTATCGAGCTCAACCAATTCGGGATACTGTACGTGCCACGAACTGTGATCAAAAGCCAAGCTCTGGCTAATTTTGTAGCAGAGTGCACGAGATTCCAAGAGGAACAAGTGGAAGAACCGGTACAAGCCTCGTGGAAAGTTTTTGTGGACGGTTCCTCTAACAAGAACGAATCCGGAGCTAGAGTCATTTTGATATCCCCGGAGGGACACCGTTTCCACTCCACGTTGCGGTTCAGATTCGAAGCATCCAACAATGAGGTCGAGTACGAAGCTTTATTGGTTGGGCTAAGGGTGGTCCAAGAGCTGAAGGCCGACTCCATACAGTGCTATAGCGACTCCCAGCTCGTGGTAAACCAGGTGTCAGGAGAATACCAAGTGCAAAGAACCAAGATGGCGGCTTACCTGGCCAAGGTAAAAAAGGAGTTGTCCATATTTGAGCACAGCCTAGTTGAACAGATACCTCAGGAGCAGAATGCCAATGCTGATTCTTGGCAAAGCTCGCCACGTCCCGAGAGGACGAAACCTTGGGCTTGGTACTTGTGGAATTCTCGGAAAGGCCAAGCATAGAGGAAACAAGGAGGGAGGTCGAGATGATCGACGCCAGGCCGACCTGGATGACTCCCCTAGTCGAGTACCTCACAATAGGAAAGTGGCCTGAGGAGCGAAACGACGCAAGGAGGATACTTTACCAAGCTTCGAGGTATACAATGGTAGACGGGATGTTGTACCGGCGTGGTCTTTCTTTACCTCTACTGCGGTGTGTTCTGCCAGGCGAAGAAAAAACTATTCTGCAGGAGATGAATGAGGGATTTTGTGGAGATCACACTGGGGGGCAAAACCTGGCCTTGAAGATATTAAGGCAAGGATATTATTGGCCCACTCTGTCAAAGGATTCAATTTATTATGTCCAAATGTGCGACAAGTGCCAGCGGTTCACCACGGTCGCCCGAGCCTCTCCAGTCGAACTGAAGGTGATCTCGTCCCCGTGGCCATTCGCAGTCTGGGGAATTGATTTAGTTGGTGCCCTGCCCACGAGAAAAGGAGGAGTTCGCTATGCGGTGGTGGCTATTGACTACTTCACGAAATGGGCAGAAGCGGAGCCCCTGGCGACGATTACATCAAAGAGGTTCCTCGACTTTGTAGTTAAGAATATTGTCTGTCGATTCGGGCTACCAAAGAAGATCGTGTCGGATAACGGAACCCAGTTCGATAGCGACCTCTTCACTGAATTCTGTGAGAGGCATGACATAATTAAAAGTTTTTCCTCCATGGCCTACCCCCAGGCTAATGGATAGGTCGAGGCTATGAACAAGACACTAAAAGTGAGCCTTAAGAAGAGGTTGGACGAAGCCAAGGGAGTTTGGCCTAAACTGCTCCTCCAGGTGCTGTGGGCGTACCGGACCTCGCACCGAACTTCGACGGGTCATAGTTATTTCTCCCTGACTTTCGGGAGCGAGGTCGTCCTTCCTGTCGAAACAAAGATAGCATCGCATAGAATCTGGGAGTTTGACCAAGACCAGAATGAAAAATTGCTTAGTGCGTCCCTCAACCTAATTGACGAAAAACGAGAAGCTTCGCAGCTTCAGCTCGCGCATTATCAACAAAATATCACTCGTTATTTCAACTCAAAGGTCAAGAGACGCATCTTTAACTTAGGCGACCTAGTGCTCCAAAGAGTCTTCTTAGCCGGTAAGGATCCCAAGGATGGAGTCTTGGGACCGAACTTGGAAGGACCCTATCAGATAATAGAGGTTGTAAAAGAAGGAACCTTTAAACTAGCTCGACCTAATGGAGAAGTAGTCCCACGGACATGAAACCCTATACATCTAAAGAATTATTATCAAAAGTCATACTTTTGTAATGCTTAATTATGAAAGCCACCTTGTTTTATTAAAAAATGAGAAGTACTTTTGTATATCATTGTATGCTTCCATGTGAGTGTAGTGTTAGAAGAGCGTGTTCCAAGTAACCAAGAAAGATCCCTTTCTATTTACTTGGGGGGCATATATCCTGGATACAACAAGGTCCTAAAACTTAGAAGTTAGTTGTAATGCCCCAAACCCCAGGGACCGTTACGGTGTGCCTTGTAAACAGTGCTAAACTCACTAACCGAGTCATTTGGCCAAAATCGTGAACTAAGTATGATTAGCGGTTTAGGGATTAAAAACTTTGGTTAAGATGTAACGTTTCACTAGAACGTTTAATTTTTACATTGGGATCCCGAAAATATAATTTCAGAGTTTATTACACGAAATATTTACAACAGGCCGTTCTAAGCGGCAAAACAGAGTTCAACCCTAGTTTCACTTTAAACCTCGACCGTGGCGGACGAGCAGCTGCATATGTACACGTCATCACCCAAGCTCTCCAACTCAAGGATGGTCCAGCTTCCTCTTGCTTTTACCTGCACCACGTAGCACCCGTGAGCCAAAGCCCAGCAAGAAAACACAATAGAGCATGATATAATATCAACAACGATCATAATAACCATTCGGGACTATCAGTCCAAGCCAATAGGTGACAATAGCCAAAAGTCACAATAATGAGCATCGCTCCCTCTAGCCATGTGACGATAGGGTCACCAGGGCTTAACCGATAAGTGATTCTTTCTTATGTTTGATTAGGACAGGTGCAAGGTGATTAGTCACCAACATAACCTTCCTCACGACTCTAGAGTCCAAACTATGGACAATGTCCCTAAGCCATGTGACAAACGGTCACCGGGGTCATATACCTTGGCTGAAATCATCTGGTCTTAGACCAGGCAAGCGCTTATAGTTCTCATTGACCTTCCGGTCGGTCCAGCATTAATAACCCATATGAGTCATTCAATGCCTACCTCGATTAGATCTAATCTTTATTTGGCCCGGCGTTCACAACGCACTGCCACCTCTGACCCTTGGGTCGGTAAAACACGACCAGTGCTCAGCCCGTGGTGAACTTAACTAATAAGTCACAGCTTCACAGACGGATCTGACACCATTGTCGATTCTGACTAATAAGTCAGCGCCATACACAGGTAAGCCATGCCACCAACCATATATCACATGTCCAATATCCATAAACAAGGTATTCAGCATGCTTACTTAACAGATATTAGTACAACTAGGACTATGCATTAACACAGAGGCTCAAACTCTGAATGATATCATACCCAGTATACAAAGCATGTCCTAATCACATGTTTCCTATGCATCATATGCAATATATTCAACAATCCAACATGCACCAATAACAGCCATGCATGTCACGTTTAATAGTCAACCAATATGCATCAAGAATAGCCATGCATGTCATACATAATAATCAACCGACATGCATCAATAATAGCCACGCATGTCATACTCAATAATCAACCAACATGCATCATAATAGCCATGCATGTCACATATACACAGGGTTCAGTTTTCTTACCTCAATGTCGAGCTAGAACGATTTAAAGAATGACCCTTGAGAACGATCAACTTTTAGTCCTTTAGCGGTCACCTAGTCATAACCAAATATAAGGTATCATCAATAAAAATGATAACTGAGGGTTCCCAAACCAAATCCTAGCCCTTGAGACATCAAATACTACCCAGCCGGGTACTAGGTTCAACCCCGAGGCCTAAGGTTTGAATCCCCAAGCTAAAAACCACATTTTGGCAAAATTGGCCTTAAATAGAGAGGGCTCTCCCTCTGCCAGACGCCAAGGGCCGCGGTGCACCCCTGCTGCGCCGCGGCGCCCAGCCCAGACCAGCAACACGCCCTTAAACGAACCAGTTTTTCCCCTGTGCTCCTTCCTCTCAAACCAGCCCCTCAAACCATCTCTAATCCTCCTCCAAACATACAATTAAACCCCCAAATAACACCCATAGCTCACCCTCATCAATCCCAATCAAACCAACACAAAAACTCCCTTTGATTCCCACTTTCTACATCAAAAATCATGAGATGAAAACTAAAAAGAAAACAGAGCAACACCTGAAACCAAAGTCTAAAACTCACCTTGAAACCGGTTTTGGACCTCCCTCACAAGCTGAATCAAGCCACCAACCCAGCCTTAAGTTTTCCTAGCTTGAAACCTCTCCTAGAGCTCAAGAACACCGAAGGAGAAATGAAGAAGATAATGTACGGGAAGGAATAAGCAAGTCTCTGTTTTGTTCTGTTTTAATCTACCACTTTCCACAGCCAGCAGCCTTTTAAATCATATATATCCACCCCTAAAATGACCAAATTACCCTTGTGTCATCTTAAGCCTCTAAAACCATTCTAGGGGTAAAATAGGTACTTTTTGCTTAACCCGTTAATCATAATTAACGCTTCCCAATTCTCGCTAATCTCAATATCCTCAAACACCAATAATTCATATCCCGTTACCCTAAAATCCCCAGTAACGCTATAATCATCAATATCACCCCGAGACTCACCCTGAGCCCCGAGCTTAAACCCGTTATGACTAGACCGAACACTTACATCTCATGATCGTCTCATGTCGATAGCTCGAACCAATCCACCTTATAATGTGGCTATACTAATTAATCACAATCATGCACCCAAAATATACAATTACGCCCACAGTGGCCAAATTACCAAAATACCCTCACAATAATAAATTCTCCCATATGCATGCATTCACCATCATATAATAATATAATTCGCGTAAATATGCAAATAATCATTAAATACTATAATAAATCAATTATGGCCCTCCCGGCCTCCTAACCAAGGTTCTAAACCTTATTAGGAAATTTGGGGCATTACAACTATCCTCTCCTTACAGAAATTTCGTCCTCGAAATTTACTCAACATCTCGGAACCGGAGTCCCACTCACTGAATATAAATTCCTTAGGTCATTTCCTGACTTTAGTATTTCGATAGCCTTACCTTAACCCAAGGTACATTCTATTCAATAGAACCTCATTACTTATGTCACAATCTGAACTAGCTATTCCTTACCGGAACACTTAACCTTAACTTTTAGATTCCCATAACTCAATTCATAAATTCCTTTAGCCCATGTCCACTGCATGGAAGTACATAACACACTGTATACAACTGCCAGTGCCAAAAGTAAAACTTATTCAGAGTCACCCTGTTCAGACCCAATCAGGATCCAGCTGCTGAAACAAACTAGGACTGAACTTATCTTAATTCCTCACCTCTTTTCCCATGGTGATGCCTTAGAGAAGATGCATTCTCCCACCTGGAATTCCATATTCATACTTTTCAATTCAATAACTCTTTTCCATCTATTCTGAGAAATGAGTAACCAAAATTCAAGCTCCAGCAATCTCATAACTTCCCTGAACCACCTCAGGATTCAGATATATATACATTTCGTCACTCATCTTAGAAGATGTTCCTCCAATAATAATTGGATAACCCTCTCTCTCTGATTTACCACCAGTCTGAGAGTGATAAACTATACTGAGTTTCATTTATATACTCATCACCTTCCTAACCCTTCCAAAACCTGGAAGTCACAATAAAGTCTTCATCTGATAAGATAGACCTTGAGTTCCATGAAGGCTCTCTGTCTTTCTCACAAGGAGACTCAAATATTGATCTGCCGTACTACTCACCTATCCTTACTGATAAAATAAACTCACTTGGACTACCAGTCCACAATGACTTAATGCCCGTTTCACACCAATCCTTCAACCTGGGAATCCCACCGCGAAACTCATCGCGATGCTCACCTATTCCCACTATGAAATACCCAAAGGCTATAATGGCCTTGCTGTTTCCTGACATTCTGTCTCAATCTGTTAACAGGTTAAGAGCTTACACGTGCCTCAATATATGCCTCTTCATCCCAGGCCATCACTATAAAATTTCCATATCATGTTACCCTTTCACAATGCCTGAATGAAACGAATAAAAGAATAGCATGAGATTCTTCCAGAATCTCTCAGTAAACCTCAATATCCATCGGATCCCAAGTCCGATCTCTATACCACCATAAACTCATGTCTGTCACCAAACAACCTTTAGCTAGTCCAGCTAAAGCTTTCCATTCACCCTTGCCCGTCTGTGACTCACTTAACCATCTTTCCTTTTACCTTTCTTGAGATAATAATCTCAAACAGTAAACTGGCCACTTGGCCCGCCAGAAACTCTACCCAGTCCTGGTCAGATTCTATAATCAACATGTTGCTTAGGCAATCACTTTTCCTCTATCTCTAGGATGTCATAACAATCCCCTAACTGATCCTGGCCTATAAAGACCCAGCACTTTCTCCCCAAGGCACCTGATATATCTTTACTATCCACTGACACTCCTGTCCCCAAGGCATTCTTCACTCTTGGCAGTTCTCCACAGAGAAAACTCCACTCTACTATCGTCCAAGACGATCATAAATCCCATTCAAATAAACCTTTGAATGCTCTATTCCTCCGACTTACAAACACTTAACATCAAGCCAATTCTCAAGATATACTCAGCACTCGCAGTGCTCTAATCTGATACCAGCACAATCTTTTACATGATTTCCTCACTCTGATCTCTAACTGGTCTTAACTAGATCCATGATCCACCATAAAAGATTCCATCTTACTCAGCAACTAACTCTTTAATTCTTATAACCCCACTGAGCCACTCGAAACAGTGTTTATATCTAATTCCATCTCTGGTACTAAACCAATCACCATTCTAATCTTCTTTTAATAAAAAGAAGGCCTGGCAGACTGCCTGGAAACACATTTAAAAGCAACCCATAGACTAATCCAGTCTGTTCTGATCTCACTAACACAATCTAGGTGGTATCCACCACACTGGCTAAGAGTTCCATGCACCTCCCTGCACAAACTCCAGCCCCCACATCCGGTATCATAAACATATCAAATCCATACACAGTGCCAATTGTCACAAGACTTTCCGCTCACAAGCTCAAGAATTACTGCACTTTCCTTGCCATTCAAGATTGTTCTATAATTACTTAACCAATCCAAACCCTGGATCAAACCAAAGCCTGTCATATCCAGCTTTACCAGAGTTCCCCGATGAGTCCTTGCCATAACTCAACTTATCTCTTAGGTTGCCAATACCGTATTACTTTTCCCATCACAACGTAACCATGTGATCCACATATATCATCCATATACCCTTCTCTATCTTCATACCAACAAAAGAATAACATGGCGCCAAAGTCAAACAACATAATTCACAACTCAGAACTAGAATACTGACCTACCATCCCCGAGGAACTGGTCTCGGTCTCAGACTCTGATTGCCCTGGAATAAACACTCGAGTTGAAATCGAGCTATCTATCCCCTTTTGCTCATTCTTACTCCGCATTGGGCAATTCTTCTTACGATGTCCGAACATCCTGCATGAGAAACATGCCCTTGCTCGGCATACCCCAAGGTGATGCCTCTTACACCGAGTGCATATCGGATATGTCTTCCAACCTTCCTTGCTACCTATTCCAATAAGTGGAGGTACCACTATCTGAGCTCCATGCTCTCCAGCACTCTGCAGCCCAACTACTATACTCTCAACAGCAAGAGCCTTCTCTACTACCTGAGCATAGGTAGAGACTTCATGCACTAGGGCAACTCTAATGCCCTGAACTATTCCAGGATTCAACCCCTGAATAAACCTTTCCTTCTGAGCTATATCTGTGGGTACCAGATCTAGGGAAAACTTGGCCAACCCATCAAATTCAGTAACATACTCGGTCACTGATGCATTACCCTGAACAAGATTCAGAAACTCATTCATCTTGGCAGTCTTAGCTACATCACAGTAATACTTCTCATTAAACAGCTGTCTAAATTCTTTCCAGTCCATCACAGCTGTGTCTCGTGTCTGGGATACTAGCTCCCACCATGTCCGGGCATCATCCCGCAATACACATGTAGCACAGATCACTCTATCGTGACCCACCAGTCCCATACTATCAAGAATGGAGCCGATCATACCCATCCATTGCTCAGCTCTGAATGGATCTAGGCCTCCCTCAAAGATTGGAGGATAAAACCTCAGGAATCTTCCACAGAGAAATTCCCATCTGTTCTCAACCCTAGGCTGAGCTGAAACTGATGCCACCCCTGGCATAAAAAAGGAAGAGGTACCACCCAACAAACTCCGCTGTTGCTTCAAATACCTGATCTCTTCTTCCTGCCTCTGCAATCTCAATTGCAAATCTGTAAGCGTCCGCTGAACATTCAAGGATGCAGACGAAGAACTGATACTTTGGCTGTAGCTCCCAGCCCCTGTATAACTATCACCAGGCCTCATAATCTACCTTGAATATAAACCTACTGATTAAATCTGCAGTCAATAACTTAATCCATTAATCACAATAACCATGTCAAGGGCTTTTCCCACGGGATAAATCTTACCACACCACAATCATAAACCACTTGCAGCGTTACAAACATGCCCATGGCATTCATACATTATTCATAATCCCTGCTCTTCCAATACTCAAACCATGCCTCAACTCCAGCATGCAACAACACAATTTTATATATTCACAGAGCAGGTAATCATATGATCACAGTCATATATATACATTCACGGAGCATATAATCATATAGTCAAGAGCCAGGCTCTATCAGAATCTCATGCTCCCTAATACAATATGCAGGTAAAGCATTCACATTTTATACAACCAGCTAAGCACATAGCTACAGAAATAGTTACCATTCCTTGAGTGAAGCTATCTCCAGTGATGAGTGTACATGCCCAGCTTGTCTTCAGGAACCATAAACCTTGGCTCGCTCTGATACAAAGTTGTAACGCCCCAAACCCCAGGGACCGTTACGGTGTGCCTTGTAAACAGTGCTAAACTCGCTAACCGAGTCATTTGGCCAAAATCGTGAACTAAGTATGATTAGCGGTTTAGGGATTAAAAACTTTGGTTAAGATGTAACGTTTCACTAGAACGTTTAATTTTTACATTGGGATCCCGAAAATATAATTTCAGAGTTTATTACACGAAATATTTACAACAGGCCGTTCTAAGCGACAAAACAGGGTTCAACCCTAGTTCCACTTTAAACCTCGACCGTGGCGGACGAGCAGCTGCATATGTACACGTCATCACCCAAGCTCTCCAACTCAAGGATGGTCCAGCTTCCTCTTGCTTTTACCTGCACCACGTAGCACCCGTGAGCCAAAGCCCAGCAAGAAAACACAATAGAGCATGATATAATATCAACAACGATCATAATAACCATTCGGGACTATCAGTCCAAGCCAATAGGTGACAATAGCCAAAATTCACAATAATGAGCATCGCTCCCTCTAGCCATGTGACGATAGGGTCACCAGGGCTTAACTGATAAGTGATTCTTTCTTATGTTTGATTAGGACAGGTGCAAGGTGATTAGTCACCAACATAAGCTTCCTCATGACTCTAGAGTCAAAACTATGGACAACGTCCCTTAGCCATGTGACAAACGGTCACCGGGGTCATATACCTTGGCTGAAATCATCTGGTCTTAGACCAGGCAAGCGCTTATAGTTCTCATTGACCTTCCGGTCGGTCCAGCATTAATACCCCATATGAGTCATTCAATGCCAACCTCGATTAGATTTAATCTTTATTTGGCCCGGCGTTCACAACGCACTGCCACCTCTGACCCTTGGGTCGGTAAAACACGACCAGTGCTCAGCCCGTGGTGAACTTAACTAATAAGTCACAGCTTCACAGACGGATCTGACACCATTGTCAATTCTGACTAATAAGTCAGCGCCATACACAGGTAAGCCATGCCACCAACCATATATCACATGTCCAATATCCATAAACAAGGTATTCAGCATGCTTACTTAACAGATATTAGTACAACTAGGACTATGCATTAACACAGAGGCTTAAGCTCTGAATGATATCACACCCAGTATACAAAGCATGTCCTAATCACATGTTTCCTATGCATCATATGCAATATATTCAACAATCCAACATGCACCAATAACAGCCATGCATGTCACGTTTAATAGTCAACCAACATGCATCAAGAATAGCCATGCATGTCATACATAATAATCAACCGACATGCATCAATAATAGCCACGCATGTCATACTCAATAATCAACCAACATGCATCATAATAGCCATGCATGTCACATATACACAGGGTTCAGTTTTCTTACCTCAATGTCGAGCTAGAACGATTTAAAGAACGACCCTTGAGAACGATCAACTTTTAGTCCTTTAGCGGTCACCTAGTCATAACCAAATATAAGGTATCATCAATAAAAATGATAACTGAGGGTTCCCAAACCAAATCCCAGCCCCTGAGACATCAAATACTACCCAGCCGGGTACTAGGTTCAACCCCGAGGCCTAAGGTTTGAATCCCCAAGCTAAAAACCACATTTTGGCAAAATTGGCCTTAAGGGCCGCGGCCCTCCCCTGTTGCGCCGCGGCGCGCCCTCAAACAGAGAGGGCTCTCCCTCTGCCAGACGCCAAGGGCCGCGGTGCACCCCTGCTGCGCCGCGGCGCCCAGACCAGCAACACGCCCTTAAACGAACCAGATTTTCTCTTGTGCTCCTTCCTCTCAAACCAACCCCTCAAACCATCTCTAATCCTCCTCCAAACATACAATTAAACCCCCAAATAACATCCATAGCTCACCCTCATCAATCCCAATCAAACCAACACAAAAACTCCCTTTGATTCCCACTTTCTACATCAAAAATCATGAGCTGAAAACTAAAACGAAAACAGAGCAACACCTGAAACCAAAGTCTAAAACTCACCTTGAAACCGGTTTTGGACCTCCCTCACAAGCTGAATCAAGCCACCAACCCAGCCTTAAGTTTTCCTAGCTTGAAACCTCTCCTAGAGCTCAAGAACACCAAAGGAGAAATGAAGAAGATAATGTACGGGAAGGAATAAGCAAGTCTCTGTTTTGTTCTGTTTTAATCTACCACATTCCACAGCCAGCAGCCTTTTAAATCATATATATCCACCCCTAAAATGACCAAATTACCCTTGTGTCATCTTAAGCCTCTAAAACCATTCTAGGGGTAAAATTGGTACTTTTTTCTTAACCCGTTAATCATAATTAACGCTTCCCAATTTCCGCTAATCTCAATATCCTCAAACACCAATAATTCATATCCCATTACCCTAAAATCTCCGGTAACGCTATAATCATCAATATCACCCCGAGACTCACCCTGAGCCCCGAGCTTAAACCCGTTATGACTAGACCGAACACTTACATCTCATGATCGTCTCATGTCGATAGCTCGAACCAATCCACCTTATAATGTGGCTATACTAATTAATCACAATCATGCACCCAAAATATACAATTACCCCCACAGTGGCCAAATTACCAAAATACCCTCACAATAATAAATTCTCCCATATGCATGCATTCACCATCATATAATAATATAATTCACGTAAATATGCATATAATCATTAAATGCTATAATAAATCAATTATGGCCCTCGCAGCCTCCTAACCAAGGTTCTAAACCTTATTAGGAAATTTGGGGCATTACATTAGTTAAATTGACTAACCAGTGTTTTTCCTAAAGACCATGAGATGTCGATAAAACTAACGCGGACTAATTTTAAAATCAATCTCCTGGATACAACCATGTCCTAAAACTTAGAAGTTAGTTAAATTGACTAACCAGTGTTTTTCGTAAAGAGCACGAGGTGTCGATAAAACTAACGTGACCTAATTTTTTAAATCAATGTCCTGGATACGACCAGGTCCTAAAACTTAGAAGTTAGTTAAATTGACTAACCAGTGTTTTTTTTTCCTTTCTAAAAAGAAGGAGGTGTCGATAAAACTAATGCGAACTAAGATTTTAAATCAATGTCCTAGATACGACCAGGTCCCGAAACATAGAAGTTAGTTAAATTGATTAATTCAGTGTTTTTCCTAAAGAACACGGGGTGTCGATAAAACTAGCACGAACTAAGTTTTTAAATTAATATCCTGGACATAACTAGGTTCTAAAACTTAGAAGTTGGTTGAAATTGACTAGCAATGCTTTGTAGTTTCGAAGAAAAAGTCAATAAACTAACACGAACTAGGTTTCTATCAATCACATCATATTAAAAAGAAAAATAAATGATGAAATTCAGGGTAACTGAAATTGTTATCCAAAAAGCAGACACGGATGACGTGGCAGGTGATTTCTGGACACGTGGCTGACAACTGGCAGAGTTTTGTTAGGGTATCGACCAGTAAGATATTGCAAGCATAACGGTTGAGTTTTTCTTACGACCAGCCTGGTCGTACACTTCGCATATTTCAAGATAATTTTGTAAAGATCTAAGTCAATCCTGAGGTTGTCTCCAATAATTCCTGATGATCTAATTAATTAGGAGAGAATATTTGTAACAAATTGATGTAATCCTCCTTGAGCCTATAAATAGAGAAAGATAGTTCAAGGAGGGGAGTTTGGGCTTTTTGATTACTTGAGAGCATTAATTTGCGAGAGAATTAGAGCTAAGACATCACGATATATTGTTTGTTCTTGAAAGCTCTGTGAAACTCAGAGAACCCTAGTTCTTTGATCGCCCCTTCGAGATCTAATATCAATAATAGCTCAAGTGGACGTAGGTTATTACCAGTTTCTAGGGCCGAACCACTATAAATTCTTGTGTGCTTTACTATTTTTGTCATTATATTCATTCCAACATATCTGTCCACATCAAGCATTTTCACTCCGTGTCAGTTGACCAAAATCTGGGTCAACATTCTGGTGCTTTCATTGAGAGCTTGATACGAAATCGTTGATATAATAATTGCAAAAACAACAAGGAAGACTGGACAGGCGGCTAGCGTAGCACCATCTCAACTGCCTCCTCCTCCTCCCAATGTAGCTGAAAATGAGCCACATTTGGAATTTGATGAGGAAGAATAGGATTTCGAGATGCTGAGGAATACCCTGGAGGTATTGTAGGATGAACTGGCTAATCTGAGGGCCAGCCAGGAAAGTGCTGTTGAGATTATGGCATGGCAGCAACAAGAAATTGAGCGACAGCGCCAGGAGTTGAGTGAAAGACAGGCAGAGATGGACCGTCGTCAGAGGGAGGCCATGGCAGCCCTACAATTGGCTAGGAAACAGGCTGCACCTGCCTCACAGCCTGATCAACCTTCAAATGGGCCACCCCAGAGGGGCCTCAATCCTAGCCCACTGATCCAGCCCTCGAGCCCCAGAGGCCCGAGCAGCCGCCAATGCCTCAGGAGGATGTCCCACCAAGGGATCCTGAAGTGTAGCCTCCCTCCCAGGCTAGTCGCGGTAATCCCCCGCAACCAAGGCATAATAGGGCCGGGCAGCAACTCCGTAGTCCTAGACGCCATAGGGGCGAAGAGCCGAACCCACCGACCAAAGGGCAGCGTCCTTCTAGTAACGGCATGACAATGCATGGGGACCTGCGGACCAATGCATGCCACCCTCTAACGCTCAGGAAGTTCCAGCCCGAGGAGGCAACCAAGGGGACAGTCGATCCCACCATAGCCAGTCAAGGTTTAGAGATGGCCATGGTTATAATGAGGCCGACTCAGGCAGAGGAAATTCCGGTCGAAGAAATGGAGAGAGAGGTAGGGGCAGAAGCCCACCACCTAGGGATGACCAACCCGAAAGACGTGATGCTGGGGGCAGCCCAGGAAAAATAACGTCTTTAACCGTCTCAGAGCTAGCGAGAAGCGGCGAAGAGACGAAGATTTAAGAGATGTACTCAACGATCGCAAAGAACGGCACGATGAGTACATTCCCCCAGCAGCAGAGGCTCCGACGATTGTTAGCGCCGTGCAAGCCCAATAAACGCCCTCAACCAGGCAGTGCAATAGCTGGTCGGGGGAAGAACGTCTCACATTGATCATGATAGGAGAAAGGGCACTCCTTTCGTTCAGAGAATAGTTGTGGCAGAGACTCCTAGTAAGTTTAAGATGCCCACGCTTCTGAATTTTGACGGGTATGGTGACCCAGTATCTCATTTAAACAAGTTTGAGATATAGATGGACATCCAGAAAGTGTCCGAAGACGCTCGGTGCAGGATCTTTCTTGCAACACTTTCTGATGCCACACAAGAATGGTTCTTTAAGTTCCCCCCTGCGAGTATCGTCTCTTGGGAAATGTTCGTAAAAGAATTTTACGGACAATTCTATGCGGGTCGTGTGCACTCAACTGAGGCAAATCAGCTGGTCGAAATACGCCAGCAAGAAGGAGAGCCACTGAAGGACTACGTCCAACGTTTTATGCGAGCATCTGCTGGAGCAAAAATGGTGGGAGACGAAGGCAAGATGATGGCCATAACTGCAAGAGTTAAGCGCCGTACGCCTCTTTGGAACAGCCTCAGAAAGCATGGGGTTAGGACTACCCAGGAATTTTTGGATCGAGCTGATCGCTACATCAAGCTCGAAGATGCCATCGCCACTGAAGGAAAACCCCCAGGTAAGGATAAGGGGACTGCCGAGCCCACCAAAGCCGCCAATGGGTCAAAACCCAACAGCAATGGCAAAGGCAACGAGAATGACAATGGCAATGGAAAGAATGGGGGGAAACGGCCGCATAATGAGCCTTCCACCTCTGACAATAAACGAGCCAAGGGCAATCGTTATGAACTGATGTTCACTAACTACACTGCCCTTATTGAGTCTCCGGGAGAGGTGTATCAGGCCACGAGTTCTAGTGTGCCTTATAAAAAACCTGCTCCCATTCGAAAAGATATTTCAAAGAGAGACACTACCAAGTTCTGTCGTTATCATAACGACTACGGACATGATACAAATGAATGCAACCAGCTGAAGGATGAAATCGAGTTCCTTATTAGACAAGGACACTTGAGAAGATATGTACGAGCCTCAGGAAATTCCCAACGAGAGGCTTCAGGTGGCAACAAGCATGCGCCCGCATGCCAGCGCTCGCCACCTTTGCAGCTTGACCCCGTGGCTGGCACTTTACTCACCATCCGTGGAGGCCTGTACCTCGCAGGAAGCAGTGGAAAGGCGAGGGAACGATATGCTCGGACCCTACGCCACGACCAGGACATCAAGATGATGACTGTGGAGTACAGGGCATCAAAGAAGGCTCGATCAGAGGACGGTGAGATTACCTTCTCTAATAGCGATGCCCAGCATGTCCGGTTCCCACATTCCGATCCGCTGGTCGTGGACGATCAAATCGCGAGCATGATGGTGAAAAGAGTACTAGTTGATACAGGAAGTTTAGTAAACATCCTGTACAGATCTTCGCTGGAATGCATGAAGTTGTCCGTCAAGGACTTGGAGCCCTGCAACCAAACAATTTACGGCTTCTCTGGCGAGGGACTCGCCCCAGCAGGGTCAATCAGACTTCCAGTCACAGCAGGTACAACGCCTGCTACGAAGACATTACTCGCTACTTTTATAATAGTCGATTGTCCTTCGGCATACAATGCTGTCATTAGAAGGCCCATACTGATTAATCTTCGGGCCGTCACCTCAGTATGGCACTTGGCCATGAAATTTCCGACAGACGCAGGGGTAGGACGCATGTTGGGTAATCAGAGAGAAGCAAGGGAGTGCTACAATGCCTCAGTCACAAAGGCGAAGAAAGGAACGTCAAAGAGCACTCCCCCAAATAGGTTGCAAATGGCTATTGATACACAAGCCCAATCTGGTGATGGAGTCACCAAATAGGGTGTTGCCCAAAGTGAGGATAGGGATTTAGATCCTCGCTTTGGGGACTTTGAGGAAGATGTTGGACCCGTTGAGGACCTGGAAGAGGTCCAACTTGACAAAAAAGACCCGACCAGAATTGTAAAGGTCGAGAAAAACTTAGAAGCAACAACGAAGCATGCACTGGTGGAATTTTTGCGAAAGAACCAGGAAGTCTTTGCCTGGTCACACAAAGACATGGCTGGGATAGATCCTGCAGTTATCAGCCATGTCCAGAATGTTGACAAGAGTTTTCCACCCGTGCAACAGAAAAGAAGGCTGCTCGATAAGCATAGATCGAAAGCCTTAAAGGAGGAAGTCGAGAGACTGAAGGAGAATGGGTTCATCATGGTGGCATTTTATCCATCGTGGGTCTCTAATACAGTATTGGTTCCCAAGCCTAATGGCAAATGGCGAACCTTTGTGGATTTCACAAACCTCAATAAAGCCTGCCCAAAGGATTGCTTCCCACTCCCAAGGATCGACCAGCTAGTCGATGCACATGCAGGACATGAGAACCTCTCCTTCATGGATGCATACTCTGGATACAATCAAATCAGTATGCATCCCCCTGACGAGGATCACACTAGCTTTCGAACCGATATAGGGTTATACTGTTATAAAGTAATACCCTTCGGACTGAAAAACGCTGGTGCGACTTACCGTCGATTGGTCAACCACATGTTTAAGGAGTTGATCGGAGTAAACATGGAGGTGTATGTGGACGACATGCTGGTAAAGTTGAAAAAGCCAGAAGGACATGTAAAGGATTTACAAGAGTGTTTCAACGTTCTGAACAAATATTAGATGAAGTTAAATCCTCTCAAATGTTCCTTCGGAGTAGGATCAGGGAAATTTTTGGGGTTCATTGTTATTTCAAGAGGAATTGAGGCCAACCCCGACAAGATAAAAGCCCTGATCGACATGAAATCGCCGATGAAAATCAAGGATGTGCAAAGTTTAACTGGAAGAATTGTCGTACTAAGTAGATTCATTTCCAAGTCGATGGATAAATGCGTCCCTTTCTTTAATCTACTTAGAGGCAACAAGAAGTTCGAATGGACATGAGACTACGAACAGGCTTTCCAGGCCTTAAAGGCCCACATGGCACAGCCTCCTGTTTTATCAAAACCCATAGACGGAGAAACTTTGTTCATTTACCTGACGATCACCGAATTTGCTGCCAGTGCGGTGCTAGTATGAGAGGAAGAAGGCATACAAAAGGTGGTTTACTATGTAAGAAAGAGGTTAATCGGAGCCGAATTGAGGTATCCTCCAATCGAAAGATTAGCCTATTGCTTAATCTTGGCCTCAAGGAAGTTACATCCTTACTTCCAAGCCCATCCCATCACAGACTTAACTGATCAGCCCCTTCGGCAGATTATCCAAAAGCCAGAGGCGGCTGGACGCTTATTAAAATGGGCAGTCGAACTCGGGTAGTTCGATATTACATATTCACCGCGAGCAGCAGTAAAAGGACAAGACTTGGCTAACCTTATCGCTGAATTCACTGAGCTCCCAGACGACAAGCAGTGCGAAAAACTTAGTGCGCCTGAGCCCCAAGTCAATGCTTCTTCGTGGAAGTTATTCACGGACGGATCATCCAACGAATCTCACGCAGGAGCAGGAGTGATATTGATAACGCCAGAAGGGCATCGATTTCACTGCGCTTTTAGGTTCAATTTCACCGCATCAAACAATGAGGCTGAATATGAAGCACTCCTCGCAGGACTAAGGTTAGCCAAAGACATGAGTATAAAAGTGCTTGATATCTACAGTGATTCACAACTGGTAGTGAATCAGGTCTTAGGGGAGTATCAAGCACGGGGCCTCAAAATGGTGGCCTACTTAAACAAACCTAGAGATTTGTTGGCACAATTCGAGAAGTATACCCTCCAGCAAATTCCCTGAGATCAGAATTCAAACACAGATGCTTTAGCCAAACTCGCAAGTGCGAAAGACGCTGACCCTTTGAATATAGTGCCAGTAGAGAGATTATGCGAGCCGAGCATACGAGCAGACGAAACCAATATGGAAATCCGGATGGAGGATACATGGATGGCACCATACTTGGAGTATCTCACGAATTGTGTACTACCAGCAGATAGAAATAAAGCCAGAACTCTTCAAAGACAGGCTGCTAGGTATATACTGATCGACAATGTTCTTTACCGAAGAGGCTACTCCATCCCACTGCTCAGATATGTTACACCAGAAAAGGCTAAAGAACTAATGAAGGAAGCACATGAAGGCTTCTGTGGGGACCACGCTGGAGGGCAGAGCTTGTCAAAAAAGATTATGAGGCAGGGTTACTTCTAGCCGACTATGAACGAAGACTCAATGGAGTTTGTGCGAAAATGCGATAAGTGTCAAAGATTTTCCAAGATCCCACGCGCAGCTCCCAACGAGTTAAAGCAGATGCAAAGTCCTTGGCCTTTCGCAGTATGGGGGATAGACTTGATTGTATCCTTGCCAACGGGAAAGGGTGGAGTAAAATACGCAGTTGTAGCAGTCGACTACTTCACCAAATGGGCCGAAGCTGAGCCGCTCGCTACCATAACGACGAAGAAAGTTCTTGAGTTTTTCATCAAGAACATTGTTTGCCGATATGGTTTGCCTCGAAAAATTGTCTCAGACAACGGCACCCAGTTTGACAACGACTTATTCACAGACTTCTGCGAAAGACATGGAATCGTCAAAATCTTTTCTTCAGTCGCACATCCACAAGAAAATGGGCAAGTCGAAGCAGTGAACAAAACACTTAAAGATACCCTGAAGAAAAGACTTGAAAACGCTAAAGGAGCATGGCCGGAATAGCTGCCTGAAGTACTCTGGTCATATAGAACTTCTCACTGAACAGCGACAGGTCATACCCCGTTTTCCTTAGCATACGAGTATGAAGCTATGTTGCCCGTCGAGTTAGATCCGCCCTCACATCGACGAATTACATACGACCAGGACCAGAATAGCCAACTGATGATGGAGTCCCTAGACTCACTTGAAGAGAAACGGGAAAGAGACCAACTCCGATTAGTTGAGTACCAGCAAAAAGTCGCTCGTTATTTTAACTCAAAGGTGAAAGAAAGAAAGTTCAACTTCGGAGATCTAGTACTTCGACGAGTTTTCTTAAACACCCACGACCCAACTGCTGGAGTACTCGGACCAATCTGGGAAGGACCTTACCAAATTGAAGAAGTCCTTCATCCAGGCACCTACAAGCTTGCACGCTTAAATGGAGATCTTGTTCCACACTATTGGAACGGAGAACACCTGCGCAAGTATTATAAATAAACAATCCTTTTTAAAGAACTGGCTTGTATTAATTTTTACTTTTTACAGAAAAAGGGTTAACCATGTCATATGGCTAATCGCTTATAAGTGTAAGATCTTTTTAAGATGACTCGTAAAGATATGTTTAGTCCATTTTTAATACGAGAATTATAAGGGACTGTGTGCAGCCAGTCATTCTTGCCAACCTTTGTAAAAAAAATTTACAAGTATTTGTTCATTACGTGTGTTGTTTTGCTATATTATAAGTGTTGTATTTCCTACCGAGCTGTAACGCCCTACTTCCTTAGAGCCATTACTAAGTGAGTTTTAAAACGAAAAATGTGCAATGAACTCGCTAACCGAGGTTTTTAAAACAAAAGTGTGACAGAGAAAAAGTTAAGGCTGTAATCTTTAAAAATGCGTTGTTTCATTGAAAAATTCTAGTATTTAACATTTGGGATCCCAAAATAAGGTTTGAAAACTATTTACAACTTAAAATAAGTTTACAGTCGATTAATTATTAAAATCACAGATTATTACAGCCATTTCTCAAATAACCCCCAACCAAAGCAGTCGAGCAGGCCAAACATGTACGCGTCGCTTCATGCTCTTCGTACTCATGGCTGGTTGACTCAATCTTTGCCCTTACCTGCAACACAGAGCACCCGTGAGCCGAAGCCCAGCAAGAAAACTCATACAGTATATAACATATGCGGATTATATAGTTAACATATCAGATTATCCACAGATAAATGAGTATTCCATCAAACAAAACAAACACGGCCATGCCGTCCCAGAGTCATTCGCAAAGCCTGGGGTCTCGGTCCTCACCGTAAGGATATCCTCTGTATCCATTGAGGTCCCACCCTGTCTACAAGCACTTCACGTGCTAAGTGTTACTTCCGGCCCAGCTGCCGTTCTCGGCCTTTCACTGTTCTCGGCTCCTTGCCGTTTCGGCTCTTTTGCCGTTCCCGGCTCCTTTTCCATTCATTCTTACTATAATCACAAATAGCATAACTCAAATAACATTCAAACATATATCAATTCAATTAAGTCTGTACCCTAACATGTAATGCAATATAGGGCCGTGCCCTGATATCAATTCAATTAAGTCTGCACCCTAACATGTAATGCAATATAGGGCTGTGCCCTGCAATCACACTATGGACCCATGCTCTGTCCTACGGGTGCTATAGTTTTCTTACCTGTCAATTTGATAGCTTTCATCACTTGACTCCTTGAGCACGATCCCACTCGAGCCCTAGCGCACACCTAAACACAGCCATAGGTCAAAGTCATCACCGAACCTCAAGTCCGAAAACCTAGCCTCGGGACCAATCCCGAGCCCCCGGGAAGTCCTAGATCCACAAAACAAGATGGTGGAATCGAACCCCGAACCCTAGGTCAAAATCCCTTAAAAATAACCCAAAAACCCCTTTCTGGGAATAGGGTAGCGCTACAACGCTCAAAAGAGGGGGCTATAGCGCTACAAGCAGAACCGCACCACCCAGAAATAGGGCCTAGCGCTACAGCGCCCAAAGACTAGCGTTGTAGCGCTAGTTGCAGGCAGGCAACTCCCAAATTCTTTTTCTGCGATTTCTTTGAGCCAATCTCAACCCAAACTTCCCCAAATCTTTACCAAACTCAAAATCAAGCTTATAAACACTCTCCACTCATCCCAAGCATCCCAAATCCTCAAAACCCAAGAACATTCATCCCAAATCTCAAAATTTACCATGATTAACCCTAAACCCATAAATTCAATCAAACATCAAAGTTAAAGGCTTAGAATTCATACCGTTGATGCAATTTCAACCTAGATTCAATTCCTAGACCTCCTTAGCTTGCTCTTCCTCAAAGCTTGCCCAGAAATTCTCCTAAAGTTCCCATCATTCACCTTAATTACACAACTTAAACCAGCCAAACCCAAAAACTGAAAACCCTAAAAACTTACCTCAAAAGTTGATGTGTTCTTGCTAATCCCTTGGCAAATCTTCAAGTCTAGCTTAGGATGCTTGATGATCAACCTATCCTAGCTCTCCACTGAGCTTTGCTCCAAGAAATTTGAAGGGAAATGGTGCTAGAATCCACAAACCGCCCCTTTTGGAAAAACCCCCCTATGTTTCTCTCTTTTTCTTTTTCTTCCTTTTTCTTTCTTTTCCACAGCCATCTAACTCTCTCTATCAATCCCACTAAGTTTATAAAGCCTCAATAAACTTATCTCTAAGAAGCCAATTGACCAAAATGCCCTCTCTATTAATTCTAAACCCTTTTTTCCATGTAGGGCCATTTTAGTAATTTTACCCATTTCCCGCTAATTCCTCAAGTGTCTCTAATATTTTCCCGTTGCTTCCCAATACCTCATAAATCACCAAATAATATTCCTCGATATCAAAATAGACCCCAATATACTCATCA
Source organism: Humulus lupulus (assembly GCF_963169125.1). NCBI lineage: Eukaryota > Viridiplantae > Streptophyta > Magnoliopsida > Rosales > Cannabaceae > Humulus > Humulus lupulus. The sequence continues at coordinate 252,104,181 of NC_084802.1, read as the reverse complement.
GATTCCTATTTATACCCCAGGCTCGCCCCGAGCCGGGTATAAATCCCCGCCTTGACTTTTCCGCTAGTTTGCTCTCTCTGGAATCGTCCCGAGTCACAAATCACAGATACATCCACATCACAATGTGGTCTCAACAATCAGCACATATCAATACAGTTATGCCCAAAATGGCCAAAATTACAATTATGCCCTTCTAACACAATCAGGGCCTACATGCATACTAATACACATAGTCATGCATCTCAAATAGTCAAATAGTCATATAACATGCTTTAAATCATAACCATGCATTTTACTCAATAAAGTCACACATAAATCCCAATATGCCCTCCAGGCACACTAATCAAATTTCGTTACAACTATCCCCTCCTCATAAAAATTTCGTCCTCGAAATTTACCCAAACACATCAGTCAGTAAACCCACAACTCTGACCATAAATTTCCAAGGTCCACCGCCATACTTTACTTCTCAACAACACTCTTACAAGAGTAACAATCTTGCCCCACAAGATCTTGTCTAATAGCCATACTTTCCTTAGCCCCTTACTTGCACCGTAACCCTTCTGAAGCTTCAGGGTCAGCTTAGATTACCATAATCACCTCAATGTCTTATTCCTGATCCCAGAGATACCCAAAAGTCATCACCTCTACTAGGTGGGATCAATTGGTAGGCCCCGCTGGCCTAACCCTTGGTACAACTTCAGAATTTATGTTGAATCAAGAGTCAGAACTCTTCCTTCTTTTGCTGAACACCATACAAATCATCGTCTGTTATTACGTAGAGAGATACAAATCTTTCCTTCCGGGACTTTATTTTCTCAAAATTTAACAATTACAAGTTCTTTTATTCTTCCAGATAGGCAGACACTCCTGCCTTAAGAATTCCAACAACCTCTTTTGGCTTTCACTCTGAACCAATGCCAAACCGTAGTATTCACTATCCTTCGCCTCTTACCATGTCCTATGTCGTGTTACTTTAACAAGACGCCAGCATCTGCCACCACGACTAACTTATCAGGGATTACACTTCCCTTAAAACCTCAAGTATTCGCATAGTCAACGCTTAATTCTTTAAGATATCTGATAAGCTTTCAGATTGCTATTCCACTTACAATCAACTGCTAATTCTAGGTTCCCACTCTGTTCTCTTTGTTCTCTAGTTTCTTTAAAAAAAATTAGAATACAATAGGGTCTCAATTCAGTATCATCGGCGTCCTACCCTGAAACCAGTTCACCTGAACCAACTACATTAACTCAATCAACCGAGTTGAAACTTTTCATGTCCAAACACCTTACTTAAGGTCTAATGTGGTCTATTCCACGATACACCACTACATCACTTAACCCCTCAGTGTCCAAAAGAAATTACTAAATTCCGTCACTCGATCAACCCTCCCGGTACAACGTACCCTAGGAGGTGGAATGATATCCATTTAGAATTCTCATTCAAATACCAATTTCTAATCGGATCCTTCATTCGATCCTGGTATCCTAACTTGTATCACCTTGACAGGGTTCTTCCCTGTTTCAACCAAAGCCCACTCTTTGGATTCCATAGTTCAGTGACACTCACCAGCTAATTATTACCTACCAACGTTACGCCAATCTCAGTCGTTGCCTTGTCCACTCCATTACAGTCTATTGTGTTATTCCTTGACTGACACACGCCTCTCAATTAGGAGTTCCGCTTCCAATTAAATTTCCCCTCGTTCAATCGAGGATTATAAACACTGATCGTCCGTCTGTTACTTTTCACCACATCTGGGTCTCAACGTTATCTTTCTTACTAATACCCATCACTCAAGTACCTTATGATATGCATAACTGTCAACTTAACGTTCCAAGTATATCAACCATGATCCATTCTTTCACCTCCCGCAAGGTTCGATCCACCCTCGCGTCGATTTGCGCTTGGGCTTGCCCAATCTATGATGCACCCCCACAGTTCCATATCCTCATCATGGATCAGGTCCTTTATGCTATCACTCTATACTTAACCATATCACACACATATTTCAGCATCGCCAGATACCAATCAATTCTTACCTTGTCTTCTGAATTTTCCTGACTTGACACCACTCATTCCGTCTAACCTCAAGTTTTACTGTTCTCCTCATCTCTGATGTAGTTGTCTCCAGAGATACTTATGCAATAGATGACGCCCTTACCACTCCTGTTATGCTTTCTATTCTTCATTTGCTCCTTTGTGGCTTCAGATCAAATCCTCTTACCTGTCCTTTCTTCTTGTAGCTCTACTCGGAGTACTCTTAACGAAACCCAAACTGATTCTTCGTATAGCATTACTTGCGACCCTGCTCCCTTAGTACTAACGTCTTCCGCATAATAGTCATTTGCTCTCCCTTTTCATCTGGGAGTAATCCACATATACTGCTTGTGAACTTGAAGGGGACTTGCCTATACCATTCTTGTATTCTCCACTTTAAGAACTTACATGTGCTGCTGTAGCTTAAACCAATCTAGAATCTTTGTTACCAACTCCTCACACCCTACCCGGTGCAAAATAAAAATTCATGAAATGTCTCTATCCTTGGTTTCCAGCTGGTAATAACCAGGTCATAGATCAACTCCTGGAGACATCGTCCCATCTTGTATCCAACATTGTACTTTTCGTTCTAACTCGACGATGTTAACAATCCCCGCAGTATAACGCTCTGGCTACTCCAGGGTCAAATTCCTTCGATTGCTTCAATAGATTTTTCTGTCAGCCAATACCATCTTTTACAACATTCCTTATACCAATCCTATCTGTAGTCCGACCTTGAAGTACCCCCAATCTTTCTTTACATACCCATAAAATTTTCCCACTGGTCAGCTCAGTTTCCACTCAGTCTCATTAACATACTCCAGATGATATCCTCTACAATCCATGGTTATTTCTTAACTAATTAACTCTCTCACTGTGACTCATGCTGAGGCTCCCATAAGACAAACTCTGTTGTTATTACTATGCACTTCTTGACAACTTGCATCCCAATTCATCTGCTAGAAGTTTCTAATTCCTTCTCAATAAGTGTTACTATCTTCAGCCTCTCATATAGCACCCATGAGGAAAACTCTCTATGTCTAACTCCCTCTTGGAACATTCTCGACACCGAGTTCTTCCAGTCCGTTATGAGACCAAATCATAACCATTCAGTTGAATACTCATCATCGAGGAATCAGCCTCGAACTACGAATGTAGCGAGGCATTCTAGTTTTCTGTTCCCTCACTATGGGAAGTCCATCCTAACATATCGAGTCATTCTATGTAGAAGTCATGCCCTCACCTGACCTCTTCCCATGTGGCATCTCCTATCTCTGATGCAAAGCAGATAACTTCATCGATTTCCATCACTATCCTGATGGCTATCTAGTCAATCAGGTTTTCCCCCCTTTCTGGCAAAACTAAGAGCTGTCAAGCTTTTCGGGGTTCTTCTGCTTTGATTACCGACAATCTATCCTTACTATAATCCATCAAAAGAAGCACTGCCATTTGCAGCTCTAGCACTCATGCTCTATACATCATTCATCAGTTCTTCGAACCACATGGCCCTCTCCACTGTCCCCATACAGATGGTGACTACACACATCGGAGAGGCACAAATACCTTAGACTATTCCAGATTTTAAATCCTTAAATGGGTCATCATCATTTTCAACTGCATCCGTCCGTATCCATTTGCCGAAATGAATTACTCAATTCACAAAGCCAAAAATTTCCACTATTGCCACTATATCATTCCAAACCAATCTTATAAGGTCTCCATTCTCCACAGTTCAGATCATGCCTTTATAACCTCTACTATCAATTCATCATCTAGGTTCTTTCCAACCCATCACGCCAATGCCTCAGCCCAAGTGCCGTTTCCAGGCATCCCTTTAGCACAATACTTAACACAACCCTTTAGTCATGGGCTCTCATCCTCTTATAACCAAGGGTGGAATTAACCTTGCCCATCCACTGATAAATTCTTTGTCAACCCGAACTTTCCTCAAAACCAGAGGATAACACCCTTTAAGTCTTTCATGTAATACCCTTATCTGTCCATACTCTCACAATACCAACACCGGTAACCTTACTGTTAAAACATATAAATCAGCTATTTTCCCAGAGAAGTCCGCTATCCTTCTGTTCCATCTCAACTATTAAACTCCACAGCTTACTCACACACTAGTGACCCTCTGCTGCTGCTTTCGGGGATAAATGGAGATCTCTAACTCCAACTTTTATCTAGAATCCCCCTTCAACACAATATCAGGTCCACTTAACCCTTCTAGGAATAAACAATTCGAGTTCATCTGCCGGTACTGACCAAACTCCTGAGCTCTGTGGTTCATACTCTGAACCCAACCAAAACTAGATCCAAATAACCATAGTTATCATGCATACACAAAACATATTTAGGCCAAAACCACAATGATATACATTTAGCTACCAGATTTTAACACCACTAAGCATACCCAGGTCTCAACATGCTTCATACAAGCCAATAAACATATATTACATATGAATTTAATTCAGACAATTAACCACATACACTCAATATGTAAACCATTATCCCAATATTCATCCACATGCATAATAATATTATTCAGCACGCTTTAATCTCAACATGCAATAGCCAAGGGCCCAGCCCCAACAGTATCTCATGCATATGTCAACTCATTCCTCATCCTCCATATAAATAAGCAGGCAAACAGGGCATTGAAACATATGGTCAAACATGTCAATCAATCATACCAACCAAACCTGAGTCGAGCTTGTCACTGACAGCGAGCGTACATGTTCGGTCAATCTCCAGAACCAATAAACCTTGTCTCGCTCTGATACCCAGTTGTAACGCCCTACTTCCTTGGAGCCGTTACTAAGTGAGTTTTAAAACGAAAAATGTGCAATGAACTCGCTAAACGAGGTTTTTAAAATAAAAGTGTGACTAAGCAAAAGTTAAGGCTGTAATCTTTAAAAATGCACTGTTTCATTGAAAACTTATAGTATTTAACATTTGGGATCCCAAAATAAGGTTTGAAAACTATTTACAACTTAAAATAAGTTTACAATCGATTAATTATTAAAATCACAGATTATTACAGCCATTTCTCAAATAACCCCCAACCAAAGCAGTCGGGCAGGCCAAACATGTACGCGTCGCTTCACGCTCTCCGTACACATGGCTAGTTGACTCAATCTTTGCCCTTACCTGCAACACAGAGCACCCGTGATCCGAAGCCCAGCAAGAAAACTCATACAGTATATAACATATGCAGATTATCCACAGATAAATGAGTATTCCATCAAACTAAACAAACACGGCCATGCCGTCCCAGAGGCATTACCAAGGCCTGGGGTCTCGGTCCTCACCATAAGGATATCCCCTGTATCCATTGGGGTCCCACCCTATCTACAAGCACTTCACGTGCTAAGTTTTACTTCCGGCCCAGCTGCCGTTCTCGGCCTTTCACCATTCTCGGCTCCTTGCCATTTCAGCTCTTTTGCCGTTCCCGGCTCCGTTGCCGTTCCCGGCTCCGTTGCCATTCATTCTTACTATAATCACAAATAGCATAACTCAAATAACATTCAAACATATATCAATTCAATTAAGTCTGCACCCTAACATGTAATTCAATATAGGGCCGTGCCCTGATATCAATTCAATTAAGTATGCACCCTAACATGTAATGCAATATAAGGCCGTGCCCTGATATCAATTCAATTAAGTCTGCACCCTAACATGTAATGCATTATAGGGCCGTGCCTTGCAATCACACTATGGGCCCATGCCCTGTCCTACGGGTGCTATAGTTTTCTTACCTGTCAATTTGATAGCTTTCATCACTTGACTCCTTGAGTACGATCCCACTCGAGCCCTAACGCACACCTAAACATAGCCATAGGTCAAAGTCATCACCGAACCTCAAGTCTAAAAACCTAGCCTCAGGACCAATCCTGAGCCCCCGGGAAGTCCTAGATCCACAAAACAAGATGGTGGAATCGAACCCCGAACCCTAGGTCAAAATCCCTTAAAAATAACCCAAAAACCCATTTCTAGGAACAGGGTAGCGCTACAACGCTCAAAAGAGGGCGCTATAGCGCTACAAGCAGAACCGCACCACCCAGAAACAGGGCCTAGCGCTACAGCGCCCAAAGACTAGTGCTGTAGCGCTAGTTGCAGGTAGGCAACTCCCAAATTCTTTTTCTGCGATTTCTTTGAGCCAATCTCAACCCAAACTTCCCCAAATCTTTACCAAACTCAAAATTAAGCTTATAAACACTCTCCACTCATCCCAAGCATCCCAAATCCTCAAAACCCAAGCACATTCATCCCAAATCTCAAAATTTACCATGATTAACCCTAAACCCAGAAATTCAGTCAAACATCAAAGTTAAAGGCTTAGAATTCATACCGTTGATGCAATTTCGACCTCGATTCAATTCCTAGACCTCCTTAGCTTGCTCTTCCTCAAAGCTTGCCCAGAAATTCCCCTAAAGTTTCCATCATTCAACTTAATTACACAACTTAAACCAGCCAAACCCAAAAACTGAAAACCCTAAAAACTTACCTCAAAAGTTGATGTCTTCTTGCTAATCCCTTGCCAAATCTTCAAGTCTAGCTTAGGATCCTTGATGCTCAGCCTATCCTCGCTCTCCACTGAGCTTTGCTCCAAGAAATTTGAAGAGAAATGGTGCTAGAATCCACAAACCACCCCTTTTGGAAAAACCCCTATGTTTCTCTCTTTTTCTTTTTCTTCCTTTTTCTTTCTTTTCCACAGCCATCTAACTCTCTCTATCAATCCCACTAAGTATATAAAGCCTCAATAAACTTATCTCTTAGAAGCCAATTGACCAAAATGCCCTCCCTATTAATTCTAAACACTTTTGTCCATGTAGGGCCATTTTAGTAATTTTACCCAATTCCCGCTAATTCCTCAAGTGTCTCTAATATTTTCCCGTTGCTTCCCAATACCTAATAAATCACCAAATAATATTCCTCGATATCAAAATAGACCCCAATATACTCATCAGATTCCTATTTATACCCCAGGCTCGCCCCGAGCCGGGTATAAATCCCCGCCTTGACTTTTCCGCTAGTTTGCTCTCTCTGGAATCGTCCCGAGTCACAAATCACAGATACATCCACATCACAATGTGGTCTCAACAATCAGCACATATCAATACAGTTATGCCCAAAATGGCCAAAATTACAATTATGCCCTTCTAACACAATCAGGGCCTACATGCATACTAATACACATAGTCATGCATCTCAAATAGTCAAATAGTCATATAACATGCTTTAAATCATAACCATGCATTTTACTCAATATAGTCACACATATATCCCAATATGCCCCCCAGGCACACTAATCAAGGCCCTTAAGCCTTATTAGCCTTATTAACCATGCATTTTTCACTTGGTCGGAGCCCTGCCAAGGTAACGTATTGACCCCCAAGGGTCACCGATTTGGCCGTCCTCACAAAAATGGCTGCACGATGATGTTCAAGTCAATACGTGCGAAAAGAAATAAAGCAATATGGTGATTTCACGAGCTGAGAATAGAGAGAACTTACGAGGATGGTTGAAGTAGTGGTATTCGCAGTTGCGAAACCCCGTCGACATGAAGAATTGGTCCTTGAAGTCATTGGGGTGGCTGGGCAGCTTGATGACTATAGGAGAGTTGAGAAAATGGGTCAAATAGTAGAACCCGTCGCCTCGGCCCCGTTGATCCGGGCTGGCTTTGAGGCAGAAGAAGAAAAGGATGTCCGCTAGTGTAGGGACCTCCCACTTGTGCCACAGGAAGAGGTACCTCAGCCCCACCAGCAGACGATAGGAGTTAGGGGCAGTTGGAAGGGAGCCAGCTTCACGTAATTCAGGAAATCCGTGAAGTACTAGTTTAGAGGTAGGAAGGCCCTGGCCTTGAGGTGTTCGTCGCTCCAAGCCGCGAACTCCTCGTCGAGAGGCATGTAGCTCCTTTCGCCCTCGAGGGGAGGTCGGGCAACTAGAGCGCCTGTCCCAATTTCGATGTTATGGGACAGCAGGATCTTGTTGACCCTCCCTTGGGTCGTAATCTTCGAAACTATCCTCTCTACCTCAAAGAAGGGGTCAGGTCCCACCTCGACCTCTTTCTCCACCGTGGGACTGAAGTGGGGGATGGGAGAATCCACTGCAATCCCTTTCCCCTTGCTGTCCTGCTGGGATGACGAGCCAGCCGTGCTCTTCTTAGGTACGTTCTTCCTGGGTCCCATCTGGTCGCCTAACGAACAAGAATGAAGAAAATTTTAAATAGGCGACCTAAAAATAGAAAAGGGAATATAGTGCGATAAGTGATTTTCGTACACGGGCTGAGGTAATCTCATCCCGCGGTGTGTGAAGCCATGCGTTGCCATGATCACGCGCCTATATTTCCAACAGATCCCCAATTGCTCGGGTTTTGTGTGTCAAGAGGGTCAGGATAATGCTTGCCTTGGAGGGAAAGTTTTAAAAAGTAAATCCGCCTAGGAAGCGTGACCCCTAAGCTACCCGGTTTCACACCCTAGAAACCTCTCACCTTCCCCTTTCCAAACAGGCATTCCCTAAAGCTACCAAAAAAAATTACCCATAATTTATCTTGTCCTAAGCATCATGTTCCTAGACATGTTCTCAAATAGTCAATATGCCTAGGATCAAAACCTATGCACAAAAAACCAGCCAAAAACAACCTACAGTGCGCGACTAAGAAAGAGGTTTGCCTAACAGAGAAACAGAAAGATCAAAACATGCAACAGGAAGAGGACTTACAGTGTATTTTCCATGTGAAATTCGCAAAAGGCGTAGGAATCGGAGTCCTGGTGGAGTCTTTAAAGCTGGACGGGTGAAGAAACTCTTGTGGCGAGAGCGTAGGGATCTCTGGGATGATAACCGGAAGAAGAAAAACTTCTGAGACTAAAAAGGAGAAAAAATGAGGAAAAAATTTCAAATGAACGGTGGCTAATACGGAAGATGGCCAACCTTATATATACGTAAGAGACATAAAGGAACGAGGACCGTTCGATTAGATTAATGCGAGATACGATGGTGATAACTCGAGAGGCGAAACGACGGCCGAAAGCAAGCTAGGTCATTTAATGCAATTCTCGGAAACCGAACAGTCGCCAACCATGGCGCTCCACGTGTCCTATACCCACGTAGTGGGCACGACATGAAGAGTCGAAAGGGAAACATAAAAGCCCCCGCTGTGAAGGTCACAGATGACTTCATGGGTCACGAGAAGGGGCTTGGGGGGCAAATGTACGCCCTAAATATCCGCGCACTATTGGCGAGCTAGAAAATGGCCTAATTCGATCTGCCACGTGTAAATCGTCCACCCGGAGCTATTTTGTTACGGGCCTCCATCTGTCCATCTCGAGCTGATTAGAGAGTTAACTGCTACTCAGAGGCATCGTGCCAGCAGTATGAGAACTGGCACCCGAATCCTTGTAAAGTCAACCACGCAATATAAACGTGCATATATCAGACATCACATGTATGTTTTATTCCTGATTTCTTGGATGCGCAGTATAAACGTGCGCATTCGGACATCCCGTATATGATTTGGGCCAAGTGGCCCATTACCCATCCTTACCTATTGATTAGACCACACTTCACTGTAAGGTTTTAGGAATTAATCATCAGTGTCACAGAGATGGCGTGAAGGATAAAGCGATCACGGGATGACCCCATTGCCAACCCAGATATCTTCTTCCTATAAATACCAAGACCCTGGGTAGGGCAAGGGGTTGGCATATCCTTGTAAAGAAACACTCTATAAGAAATAGCCAAGAGATATCAATAATATCGACTGGTGGCTAGAGAGATTTTAACCTTCGAACCACCTAAAAAGAAAGGAGTGACCATCTTCCCATGCTATTAATTTCTCAAATCCAGAATATAATTATTTTCATATTACAGTTCACCAATTTGCACTAATCCATCATATTTATTCATATAATTACCTGTTGGCGAAGAACTGCGTCGACAACTTTTTAAATATTTTAAAACTAATTAAAAATCCAGAAAAAAATGTTTTAATTTCAAAAAATTAACACAAGTATTTTAAAACTCAAAAAAATTAATTTAATGAAAAATCTAAATAAAATTATAAAAAAATCATTTTGATTTTGATTAAAATCTAAATACAATCTAAATTTCATATTGATTAAAAATTAAATTTTTATGATTTTCATTTAGATTATTCATTAAATTAATGTTACTTTTTTAGTTTTTAAAATATTTGTTTTAATTTCTTAAGTATTTAAAATATGTTATTTTTTTAGGAATTAAAATATTTTATTTTTATTTTTTTTCTTGAATTTTTAATTAATTTTAAAATATTTAAAAATTAAAATTATTTTGGACAAATTGGAGGCTTCCACGTGTCCCATAATCTTATTTTTAACAGTTGACTTAACGACAGTAAATTAAGCGGAAAAATAAATCTACTATTTAAGTAGTTTTGCAGTCAAAAGTTTTATATAGGTATTTAACTGCAAGATTTGTAACTACTTGAATAGTTTTGTCGTAATTATCTCTTTTTATAATATTATTTTATTTTTATGAATTTGTTTTGAACTATTTTTATTATTGATATATATATATATATATATATTTACTCGATATATAGGTATATAATATAACTAACAAAAGAGTCTTGAATTATTTGACTAACACGTTATAAATAGAGACATTTTATATTCGTAACACATTATTTATGGCCATTCTCTTATAAGCACATCTATATTTGTCCAACTAACTTAACTCTAGATTTATTTAAATTTATAGTTTTATTAATTTATGATTATCCTTGAGAAGAATATCTTTCAATGGCAATGGGGTCTGTAAATCCTAAAATTGGCATATTTTATAGAAATATCATTTTAATTAAAAGATCAATTTCTGTTTCCCTTTATTGTAATTTTCGGAAATTCACTTTCCCTTTTTGTGAAGTTCGGATTATATTAACTTCTTTATTTAGCTTTATATTGTCTCAATTTGGTTATACAGGAAAGTTATATCTTACAAATATTCAGTACTTACCCAAAGTCATTTCTGGAATATTTGATTGTATATTTTCGTGCAGCTCAAGAATTGAAATTCAGGAAATTAAATCTTTAATGTCATTAATTGTTCTTTCTATTTTGAGCATGTTTTTGATCCGACACAGGTCTGAGCTATCCCCACCAAAATTGTATCTATTGAATCAGCATCTTCTAAAAGAGGCAACTCTTCATCAATCAAGAATATCTTCATTTATTCTTGCCTTTATTAGGAGATTCTTTCTCAGCCTTTATGAGCACGAAAAAAGACTCTATAAATAAGGTTCTAAAGGCAGTGAGAAAAGTGAACTCTTAAATGCATAATTTGTGAGTGTATTGTAATATTTGTGAGAGTTCCTTCTTTGTATTCAAGATCATTGTATTCGCGTGATCTTGTAGAAATATGAGAGTTTAGTTTATGTGGTGAGTTTATACCACGTCATGAGTGAATACACATTGTAATTTGAACACAACTTTAATAAGTCTTCGGGAGAGGATTTTTACAAGCCTTGCATCGAGAGGATGCAAGCACTCGCTGGCCATTGAAAGGAGTTCAAGTGGTTGAGCGTTTCAATCAAGATCAGATTAGTGAAGAGAAGTACAACAAAGTTGCGGCAAATCTCAAGAGGGAGTCTTGTTTTGTTTAAATATTTTGTACTTGTGATTCTTTATTAATTGGTTTTATTCTCTCGACGTGGCCCCAAGGAGTAGGTTATCCGAAAGGGTTTCTGAACCTTGTAAAAATTTGTTGTGTTCTTCATTATTTTGCACTGTCTTTTTATTGTGTTCAGTTTCTGTCATGACAAGTTTGGATTCTGTCCCGACAGAACTGCAATCTGTTTAAACAGTTAATTACCATTCCGCACTTTAATTAATTCACATGATTTAATTAATTTGGTAATTACTAAAAACGGAATTTCAATTGGTATCCGAGCGGGTCACTCATTTCTGAGTGTGATCTTGGTTTATTCCGTTTGTTGTTCTTGTTCTTGCAATGTCTTTTTTTCACAGAAGGAGGCTCCATAACTCGCCCCCTTTACTCAACGATTCGAACTATCCATATTGCAAAGTTAGAATGAGAGCCTTCATCAAATCTCAAGATGAAAAGACTTGGAGAGCTGTTTTAAGTGGTTGGACTCCTCCAGCAGAAAGCGATGATGTAACTAAGGTAAAATCTGAACTAGATTGGACTGATGTTGAAGATAAACTGTCCAGTTACAATAATAAAGCATTACATGCTATTTTTAATGGTGTTGGTGAAGGTTACATTAAATTTATTTCTTCGTGTGTTTCGGCCAAAGATGCTTGGCAAATCCTTCAAACTTAATTTGAAGGAACTGCTGATGTCAAGCGTTCTGGGACTGTTATGCTCACAACAAAATTTGAGAATTTGAAAATGAATGAAAATGAAACCCTCACTGAATTTTATGAGAAATTTTCAGATATTGTTAATGAATATTTTGATCTTGGTGAAAAACTTAAAGAGAATGTTTTGGTTCGAAAAATTGTTAGAGTTCTCCCTGACAGGTTTCAGACGAAGCTAACTGCAATTGAAGAAGCAAAAGATCTGGACAAAATAAAAGTAGAAGAATTGATGGGTTCACTCCGAACTTTTGAAATAAACCAACAAATTAGAAAAAAAGGTAAGACAGAATAAATCAAGGAGAAATCTATTGCCTTGAAATCTTCTAAAGAAAAGAAGGAAAGTTCGGATGATGAGATGGCTCTGTTGACAAAAAATTTCCAAAAATACATAAAGAAATCGGGAAACAAAAAGGCCATATCCAAAAACCCAAAAGGTAATTTTTCTAAACCCTTTGAGACTAATAAAAAGGGTATTCAGTGCAGGGAATGTGAAGGATTTGGACACATTCAATCTGAGTGTGCAAATACCTTAAAGAAAAAGAAAGTCATGACAGCCACGTGGAGTGATCAAGACTCTGAACAGAGTGATGAGGAGGAAAATAGTGTTGCTTTAACCTCTGTTCACAAAGGTATGGTTTTCTCTTCAGCTAATTACAAGGATGTGTTATGCCTTAATTATTCTGTTCAGAATAATCAGAATTCTGACATTAATTCTGATGATTCTGATTTAGATGAGGAGTCATTGAAAGAGTCTTATAAAATAATGTATGATCAGTGGTTGAAAGTGTGCTCTTAGAATCGTCTAATGGCTAGCAATAATAAAAAATTTGTTGAAAAATTTGAAGAACTTGAGATGATTATTGCTTCCAAAAATGATGAAATTAATTCTTTGAGTAAAGAAATTGATCTTTTGCAAAACGGTGTCAAAATGCTTAATCCTAGATCTGGAATATTGGATGATATTCTTTCTGCAGGAAAAAAGGCTGGTGACTATAGTGGATTAGGATCTAATGGATCTGGATCCTCAAGAAAAATAGTTTTTTGTAAAATCTATGAATTATCCGACTGTTGTGCCAACTAACCATTTTGCAGGAACAAGTCACTCTATCGAGACCACAAAGTTGTCACCAACAGATCTACAACTAAAGAAAATTTCTTCAAAAAGAAACATTGGACAATTTGTAGCATTTTGTCATTTTTGTGGGATGAAAGGACACATAAGACCTAAGTGTTTTTCTCTGTTAAATTTGTTTAAAAATAATTATGTTAAACACTTTGGTAGTATGAATCAATTCTTGACCAAAAGAAATTCAAAATAAAAAGCAATATGGGTCAAGAAAGTTAACTCTGTTTGCTTGGCTACCTTTACATGTCATAAAATGCATGCATCTAGTTCATGGTACTTTGATAGCGGTTGTTCAAGACATATGACAGGTAATGCCAACATACTTACCAACTTCAAATCCTTGAAGTGTGGAGTAGTAACATTTGGGGATGGAATGACAGGAAATATTTTAGGTAAAGGTACTCTAAACATTGAAGGGTTGCCGAAACTAAAAAATGTGTTTCTTGTGGATGGGCTGAAAGCCAACTTAATTATCATAAGTCAAATTTGTGACCAAGGTTTTCTTGTTAATTTTTCGCAGGATGAGTGTAATGTTATAAATCAAAGTGGTGATATTGTTCTCAAAGGTTCTCGTTCTTTGGATAATTGTTAGACACTCACACAAATATTCACATGTCATGCATCTTCATCAAGTTTTAAGTTTCCCGAACCTTTAAGTCGTTTGAGATGCCATCTTCACATGTCATGTCATGCTCTTGCATGTTCTTGACTAAAACTGTTTTGGGGTAAATGGGCATATTGATCGATGTTTGATATAGTAGGGAAGAGATAATTTGCTGGGGTTAAGAATTAGTTTGGTAGTCATGGTTATAGATTTAGGGCGTAAAATAAAATAAAATTTTGATTTTTAAGCTAGTTGAAAAACTAGGTTTTTCCCGCCCTTTCAGAGTCGAAAAGTTTTTCCTGAAAAACTTTTCACTTCTGCGTTTTAATCTATTTTCCAAACTGTTCGCTTGAAATACATTATTTTTAATCAGAATGTTGCTGGTCGTATAAAAGCTCAACTTTTATACACGAGCAGTGTTATTCCAACTTTTAAACACAAGGTTTTAGGCCTTAGATTCTCATCTCCCCCTTTTCTGTTCGCAGATTTTCATGCAAGATCCGTGGGGAGGTGAGAGGCCTATCGACGACGATTTGCTGGTCCAATTGCTTGAGGACAAGGAGCAACCGTCGTTTTTGACCCTAGAGATCCCCTTCTCTCGTGTCATCCCAAACACTCCATCGACCCCACTTCAAAACATGGGTCGAGTAAAGTCCAAAGCCCAGAAAAAGAAACCATCCGCTTCTCCTTCAAATCAGCTTGCTCCTCGGGCTGAAATTCCTTCGACCAGTGGTCGAGAAGAAAATACCCCCTACCTAGAAATCCAAACTCAAGCCTAACTACGAAATTTCATTCGACCAGATGTCGAATGGTACGTTTCCCCTCCTAGCCGAGTAACGGTTAGGATGATTTCCAATTACATTAAGAAGTACGGGCTTCCTGGGGTGACCCTAATCCAACCCACCAGAGACCAACGGGCGAATTTTCCTGGAGGCGCCTTCAGGGCCTGGTCGAGTATCATATCGAAGCAGGAGCAATCCTGCCTCTCCATCCTTTCTTCCAAGGAGTGGCCAACTATTTTGGGGTCGCTCCTTTCAAAATAACCCCAAATGGGTATAGAATGCTCTCTGCACTCTATATCCTTTATATCAATAAGAAGTGGCTGGTCCCCACGCCTCACGAGGTCAACTATATATTCAACCTAAAATCCAACCCCAATCAAGAAAACACGGGGTTCTTCCATTTCTAGCACCAGGAAACGACCCGCACTTTCCTGAGTGATACCACTTTCATATCCAATGTGGGGAAGTACCATCTAGAGTACTTTCTGACTACCGACATGGTCACCAACAACCTGGTCTTCACCCAAGGAGGTAATATTTTTTCTCCCCTGGTTGTTTATTTTCCTTTAATTCTTCCTACGTTCCCCTTAGAGATTTAGTGCATTTCAGGTCCATGGCTGCGACCAACTCCCAAACCAGACATGGAAGTCCGATCAACACTCTTAGCTAGCATGACTGATGTAGAGAAGAGTGTCAAACAACTGGTCACAGAGGCTAACCTGAGGCTGGTCGGGCTTTTGGCACCTCACCAGGATGTGAGGGAGTCAACAGCGGGGAGTGCCACCGGTGAGGAGATTCCCGAGCAGCACCCAGACGTGTCACAACCTCAAAGGAGGAGGACGACTGGAGTAACAATCAGGGAGTCCTCCAGCGCCCCACGAGCTACTGCTCCCCCTGCCCCACTGGGAAAGGGAAAAAAGAAAGCCACCGAACCTTCTACTCCCATCGACGAGTCCTCAGATGAGAATGGTACTGTTTTCTCATTCTTAGATAGTTTTCCAATTCCCTGTCACTTATTTGATGGGGATGGCAGATTTAAGTATACTCCAAACTTAAATTCATATTTATTCCAGGAAGTAAGTGATGGTAGCAGTAGTTCAGTAAGTAATGTAGCGACCAACAGTTGTAGCATGGGTACTTTACTTATAATTTCCTTGCTTTCTTTTTTAGTTCCATCTATACATGTTGTCTCACTGCTCGTATTTTTTCCTTTTATGCAGATATGTCGTCTGAAGACGTGTTTGAGCATTACAAGGCTGCTACTACTTCCTCAGGCAGGAAGAAAGACAGCAAGAGGGTTCACGGAGAAAGCAGCAAAACTGCTTCAAAGAAGGTCCGGACTGAGGGTCCTTCAACAGTTGCTCCCTCGAAGGAAACCACACCACCTCCTTCTCCACTCGACCAGCTGTCCTCAACTACTCTTGTCCATCAGCACTCCACTCCTCCAGCGCCTTCCGACCAGCCACACCGTACTCCACCAAAAGACACTCTGGCCAGCACCATGGTCAGTTCGGCCAGGGAGAGAATATACAAAGTCTCCAAACACAAACATAGTCAAGAGGCCATCGACGGTACCATCTCCATGGAAACCGACCAAATAATAAATCGAGGGCTGAATGAGATAGTCAGCGTAAGTTGCTTTCCATTGCTGAGTAATTTACTCTTAATTGTTTGCCATCACCTTATTCCTTTCATCTGGTCGCAGGGATTGCTGACCATGAAAGCTGGCTGGCGCTCGTGACACGAGACCAAAAACTTTGACACGAGGCTCGTTGAGGCAATGAAGGCACTTGAGGGGAAGAATGCCGACCTGCTCGAGAAAAATACAGAACTGATCAAGCAGAACGGTGAACTGCTCAAGAAAAACGCATAGCTGACGAAGCAGAATGATGAATTGCTCGAGCAGAAAGCCACACTGACCGAGGAGCTATTGGAAAGCCGGACCGCCCTGAACAAATCCAATGAAGATAAAGAGAAATTTAGGGAGAGTGCCAAAATAAACTACCAAGAATCCAAACAGCTTGAGCTCGATCTGATTGCGAGCAGAACGGAGACGGAGGAGCTGGAGGGGTGCATTAAGGAGCTCAAAGAAATTGATGCCAAAATCTTGGAGAAGTATAGGGAAGCCACCCACCTTTGCTTCTATGAGTTTTGGAAGCACAATCAAAAAGCCGACTTCAGCTATCTGCTCGAGCGCTTGAGACGAACTCTAATGTCCCAATGCACCATTCGCCTGGAGGAAGAAGAAAGAGCTAAAATTCCTGCATCCCCAGAGATTTCCCTGGCAATGGGGATTGACAGCGCAGACAATGAATTGGCGCTACTGTCAACCAGAACACTCCTCAAGATCCTCTAGCCTCGTAGTCTTTTATTTTTATTTTTATTTTGTTACCTTTTGAATACGCGACCTACGGGTCGTGATGTAAAGACAATTTCTTTTTTAATTTTTTATTGCTGCGTCGACAGCTTTTACTTTTAACAAACAATTACATAAGCCAAGGAAAATGGAGTATGGCCAGTTGCTATTCGATGGGAAGTTCTGTATGACCAAAGTACCTCAGGCAATTGCTCCGGCCATGCCCCCTTAGCTTCTTCAAGTCTTTTCTTCAGAGTCTTCTTTAGCGTTTTATTGAGTACTTCGACTTGTCCATTTGCTTGAGGATGGGTGACTAAAGAAAAGCTCTTAATAATTCCATGTCGTTCGCAAAAATCCTTGAACAGATCACTATCAAACTGCGTGTCGTTGTCTAAGAGAATTTTTCTTGGAAATCCATAGCGACACATAATGTTTTTAATCACAAAATCCAGCACTTTCTTGGTCATTATGGTTGCGAGTGGCTCAGCTTCGACCCATTTAGTGAAGTAATAAAAAAAAACCACATCGTACTTGACGTCACCCTTTCCTGTAAGCAGAGATCCGATTAAATCTATACCCCAGACAATGAACGGCCACAGACTTTGCATCTATTTTAGCTCGTTAGGGGCTGCTGGTGGAATTTTGGATAACCTCTAGCACTTGTCGCATCTCCGCACAAATTCCATCGAGTCTTCATTCATTATTGGCCAGAAGTATCCTTACCTTAGGATCTTCTTCGATAAGCTCTGCCCCCCAACATGGTCTCCACAAAAGCCTTCGTGGACCTCTTTCATCAATTCTTTGGCCTTCTCCTTTGAAATACATCTGAGGAGTGGCATTGAGTATCCCCTTCGGTACATGATTCCATCGACCAGGATATACCTAGCAACCTGCTGCTGAAGGGTCTTAGCCTTGTTTCTGTCTGTCAGTAAGACACCCTGCATAAGGTACTCTATGTATGGTGCCATCCATGTATCCTTCGCCTGGATCACCAAAGTAGTCTCCTCTGCTTGGATGCTTGGCACAGATAGCCGTTCAACTGGCACTATGTTCAGAGTATCAGCATCCTTCGCACTTGCTAATTTGGTCAAAGCATCAACATTTGAATTTTGGTCGCGAGGTACTTGCTAAAGGGTGTACTTGTCAAACTGCGCTAATAGATCCTTCATTTTGTTTAAGTAAGCAACCATTTTTAAACCTCGGGCCTGGTATTCTCCCATGATCTGATTTACTACCAGCTGAGAGTCACTATAGATGTCAAGTGCCTTTATGTTCATGTCCCTAGCCAACCTTAACCCAGCGAGCAATGCTTCATACTCGGCCTCGTTGTTAGAAGCAGTGAAGTCAAACCTGATTGCGCAGTGAAATCGATGCCCTTCAGGCGTTATCAAAATCACACCTGCTCCTGTGTGATGTTCATTAGAGAATTGTCCATGAATAACTTCCACGAGGGAGTTTGGTTTTAAGGCTCAGGTTCTTCAGGTGCTTCTGGATGCTCGCTATTTGGAAGCCCAGTGAACTCAGCGATGAAGTCAGCCAGGGCTTGCCCTTTTATCGCTGCTCGTGGAAAGTAAGAGATATCGAACTGCCCAAGTGTGACTGCCCATTTCAATAATCTACCTGTGGCTTCTGGCTTCTGCAGAACTTGTCGTAGAGGCTGGTCGGTCAAAACCGTGATTGGGTGACCTTCAAAGTAGGGCCGCAGCTTCTTGGAGGCTAAAATTAAGCAATAGGCTAATTTTTCAATAGGTGGATATCATAGTTCCGCTCCAATTAGCCTCTTGCTTACATAATAAACAACCTTCTACACGCCTTCTTCACCTCTTACTAAGACAGCCCTAGCAGCGTATTTTGTGATCGCCAAGTAGATGAACAAAGTTTCTTTATCTACCGGCTTTGATAGGATCGGTGGTTGCGACATGTGCGTCTTCAACGCTTAAAAATCCTGCTCGCACTTCTCTGTCCATTCGAATTTCTTGTTGCCTCTGAGTAGATTAAAAATGGGACACATTTGTCTATCGATTTGGAAATAAATCAACTGAGAGTAGCAATTCTTCCGGTCAAGCTTTGAATATCCTTGATCTTTGCTGGCGATTTCATATCGACTAGGGCTTTGATCTTCTTGGGATTGTCCTCAATTCCTCTCTAGTTTACTATGAATCCCAAAAACTTCCCTGTTCCTACACAGAAGGAGCACTTGAGGGGGTTCAGCTTCATTTGATACTTGTTCAAGACGTTGAATCATTCTTGCAAGTCCCCTATATGCCCTTTTTCCTTCTTCGACTTAACCAGCATGTCGTCGACATATACTTCCGTGTTTGTTCCGATCAGCTCCTTAAACATGTGGTTGACCAGTCGCTGGTAAGTCGCACCAGCATTTTTCAGACTGAAAGGCATTACTTTGTAACAGTAAAGCCCTGCGTCGATCTGAAAGCTAGTGTGATCCTCATCAGGTGGGTGCATACTAATCTGATTATACCCGGAGTATGCATCCATGAATGAGATAATCTTGTGCCCTGCAGTGGCATTGACCAGTTTGTCGATTCTAGGGAGTGGGAAACAATCTTTAGGGCAGGATTTATTAAGGTTTGTGAAATCCACGCATGTTCGCCATTTTCCATTCGGCTTTATTAAGGTTTAGAGACCCATGATGGATAAAATGCTACCCTGATGAATCCATTCTCCTTCAGCTTCTCGACTTCTTCCTTTAGATCCTTTGATCTATCTTTGTCAAGCAGCCTCCTTTTCTGTTGCACTGGTGGAAAACTTTTGTCTATGTTCAGGACATGGCTAATGACTGTAGGGTCTATTCCCACTATGTCTTTGTGTGACCAGGCAAAGACCTCCAGGTTTTTCTTCAAAAATTCCACCAGTGCTTGTTTTGTTGTTGTCTCTAAGTTTTTACCGACTTTCACAACTTTGGTCAGGTTTTCTTCATCGAGTTGGACCTCTTCAAGGTCCTCGATGGGTCTTATCTCTTCATCAAAATCCCCAAAGCGAGGATCTAAATCTTTGTCCTCACTTTGGGCAACGCCCTATTTGGCAACATTATCACTTGATTGGGCTTGTACATTAACCTCCATTTGCAACTCTTTTTCGGCAACTTCCCTTGATATACCTTTCTTTGCCTTAGTTATCGAGGCGTTGTAGCACTCCCTCGCTTCCCGCTGATTTCCCAACACGCATCCTACCCCTGCGTCAGTTGGGAATTTCATGGCCCAGTGCCATATCAAGGTAACGGCTCGTAGGTCGACCAAAATTGGCCTCCCAATTATAGCATTATATGCCGAAGGACAATCGACTACTATGAAAGTAGTGAGTAAAGTCCTGTTAGCAGGTACAGTACCTACTATAATTGGAAGCCTAATCGACCCAGTTGGGGCGACCCCTTCGCCAGAATAACCATAGATGGTTTAGTTGCATGGCTCCAAGTCTTTGACGGACAATTTCATTCTTTCCAGTGAGGACTTGTATAGGATGTTGACTGAGCTTCCTGTGTCAACCAACACCCTCTTAACCATCATGTTGGCAATTTGAACATCAACGACCAACGGATCAGAGTGTGGGAATCGTACGTGCTGGGCATCATCCTCAGAGAAGGTTATTAATTCATCCTCTGTTCGAGCCTTCTTTGGTGCTCGATCCTCCACACTCATCATCTCGATGTCCTGGTTGTGGCGTAGGGTTCGAGCATATCATTCCCTTGCCTTCCCACTGTCCCCTGCAAGGAGTGAGCCACCAAAGATGGTGAGTAATGTGCCTGCCACAGGAGCTGGCTGTAAAGGTGGCGAGCGCTTGCGTGCAGGCGCCTACTCGTTGCCACCTTGAGCCTCTCCTTGAGACCCTCTTGTGGCCTGCACATATCTCTTCAGATGTCCCAATCTGATCAGGAACTCAATCTCGTCTTTCAACTGGTTACACTCATTAGTGTCATGTCCGTAGTTGTTGTGAAAATGACAGAATTTCGTTGTATCTCTCTTGGAGATATCCTTCCTTATAGGCGCGGGTCGCTTATAAGGCACACTAGAGCTGGTCTCCTAGTAGACCTCTGCTCGAATTTTGACAAGGGCCATGTATTTGGTGAATCTCAACTCGTATCTATTGCCTTTAGGGCATTTATTCTCAGATGCTGACGGCTCATTGCTCGACCGTTTTCCACCATTTCTGCCATTTCTGTTCCCGTTGCCGTTGCTGTTGCCATTGGGTTTCTCCAACCCGTTGGCGGCCTTGGCGGGTTCTTCCTTTGGCCCCTTGTCCTTCATGGGTGATTTCCCCTCGTTGGCAATCGCATCCTCGAGCTTGATATATCGATCAGCTCAATCCAAAAACTCTTGGATACTTTTTACCCTATTCTTTCTTAGGCTACTCCAGAAGGGAGAATGGCGTCTAACCCCAGCAGTTAGGGCCATCATCTTGCCTTTGTCACCCACTATCTTGGCTCCAGCCGCTACTCACATAAAGCGATGGACATACTCCTTCAAGGGCTCTCCCTCCTTCTGGCATATCTCGACCAGCTAGTTGGCCTTTGTGGGGTGTACATGACCTGCATAGAATTGTCTGTAGAATTCCTTCACGTACATCTCCCAGAATACTATACTAGCAGGAGGGAACTTAAAGAACCACTCCTTGGCGGTGTCAGATAGTGTTGCGGGGAAGATCCTACAGTGGGCATCTTCTGACACTTTCTGTATATCCATTTGTATCTCAAATTTGTTTACATGAGATATTGGGTCTCCGTACCCATCAAAGTTCGGTAGTACTGGCATTTTGAATTTGCTGGGGGTTTCTGCCATAGCAATCCTTTGTACAAATGGAGTGCCCCTCCTCTGATCCTACTCTATGTGGGATGTTCGACTCCCAACTAGTTGTTGCACTGCTTGGTTCAGAGCATCAATCTGTGCCTGAACCGCTTTTGGGATTGCTGGGGCGACCAGTGCCAGAGGAGCGTACTCATCGTGCCTCTAACGACGGTCGTTGAGTACATCTCTCAAATCATCATCCTTGCGCCTCTGGTCGCTAACTCCTAGCCAATCAAAGACGTTATGCTGCCTGGGTTGCCACCCAATGTTATGGCTTGCTGGCCTATTTTCTCTAGGTGGGGGGCTTTTGTCTCCACCTCTTTCCTCGTTCCTCCAACCAACATTTCCTCTACCAGAATTGGCTTCATTATAGTCATGGCCATCTCTAAACTGTGGCCGACTACGGCATGACCGGCTGTTCATGCTATTTCCTCCTCGAGCTGGTATTTCCCAAGCGTCAGGAGGACGCCTGTGCTGGTTGTTGGGTCACTGTGCATTATTATGCCCTGGCGGCCTCTGACCGCAGAGCCTGACTCGTTGTTCCTTCAGTTAGTAGAAAGATGATGCCCCCTGCTCGGCGGATTCAGTTCTTCGTCCCCTGGGCGTCTAGGGCTGGGGGGTGGTTGCCCAGCGCTATTGTGCCTCTGGGGCTGGGGATTGCCTTGACCAGCTTGAGATGGAGGCTGCTGCTCAGGATCCCAAATTGGGACATCATCCTGAGCCACATGTGGCTGATCCGGCCTTTGAGGGCCTGCTGGCTGGAGTGGAGGACTTGGATTGGGAACCTGCTGTGGTGGCGCGCTCGGTGGCTGATCCAGTTGAGAGGCCGACATAGCCTGTCCTTGAGCCAATTGAATGGATGCTTCAAGAGCGGCCATGGCATCCCTCTGCCGACAATCCATGTCCGCCTGCCGCTGATTCAACTCCTGGAGTTGACGTTCAATTTCTCTCTGCTGCAGTGCCATTGTCTCTTCTGCGTTCTCCTGATTGGCCCTCAGATTGGCCAACTCATCCTGCAACACCCCCAATGTTTCCCTCAGTGTTTCCATATCAAACTCCTTCTCTTCAAACTCTAAATGTGGTTCATTCTCCTCCACATTTGGAGGAGGAGGTTGAGATGATGCAATGCCAGCGGCCGGTCCAGCTTTCTTAGATGTCTTTGCCATTAGATTTTCTTACAGCTTCTTGATCAACCTCTCAATGAAAGCACCAGAATGTTGACCCTCGATTTGGCCAACGACATGGAGTCAGAAATACAATTAGAAATGAGATGATAATCAAGAATGGAATCCAATGGTAAAGAAATGACATAGATGATTTATAGTGGTTTGGCCCTAATGAATGGTAATGACCTACGTCCACTTAGTGCTATTATTGATATTGAATCCCAATGTCGTGATCAACGAACTAGGGTTCATGAGTTTCACAAGCCTTAGGAGAATTACAACTGTTTGGAAGATAATTGCACTATACGCTCTTTCTCTTAGTATTTCTAAAAAAGGTTCAAATGTCCCTTCCTTGAGCCCTCTTGTGCATATTTATAGGCTCAAGGGGGGTTACATGGGCCAATGGGCCTTAATTATCCTTAATAATCGCGTATCAAGGCAATAAAGAGGAAATAATCAACGTAGTTATTATAAAATTACAATCTTTTAAGGAAATAAACCGAATCATACGACCAGTCTAGTCGCATCTAATCATGAGGTTTGACGAAGCAACAGGGAGCAGGTTGATAAGCGAACAACACCTCTTCATTTCGACTTTGCCACGTGTCAACCACATGTGAGAAATTCTTGCCACATCATCAGCAGCCGTCTTTTGGGTAAACACTAAATCTACTGAATATATTAAAGACTGTTCGAGGGTTATATTCCCCCCAAAGAAATAATAATTTATAAATATTGTAGATCACTTTTACATAATCAACACATGCTAAATGACAAGAATAAAATGAAAACACTGGTACTATGTTTAAAATACAAGCAACCATTTATTATTCAAATTCGAACAAAATGAAATAGCTTTTATAACTAAGTTGTTATCCCCAAAATTTCATTCGATGACGTGGCATTCGGATGGGACAAGTGTCAATGCATGGTCAGTAAATGACACATTAATAGTCAATAAATGTGTCGACTAAAGAAGTGAAAAGGTTGGGAGTTTCCCTGAGGAGTTGTGATATTACTGGTCAGAAGTGACATGCCCGACCAGTGGTGTGCCATGCCTGACCAATGGTGTGATTTTCCATGCCCGACTATAGATGTGACATGCCTGACCGGTGGTGTGCCATGCCCAACCAGAGATGTGACATTCCCCACCGATGGTTTGCCATTCCTGACCAGTGGTGTGTTTTGCCATGCCCGACCAGCGGTGTGCCATGTCCGACCGGCGGTGTGCCATGCCCGACCGGCGGTGTGCCATGCCCGACCGGTGGTGTGCCATGCCCGACCAGTGGTGTGATTTGGCCAACCGATGAGTTGTCTTGGCCGACCAGTCACTTCGAGGATGGATTGGGTCGTTCGACTGATCAGAATCTCAGAAGTTATTGTCTAATGACTCTTCAGTAAAGCCTCAGTAACAGCTTCAACCCGAATCATTCGCTAGCCGCAGGAATCTCTCAGATATCCCAGAATAATAGCTATATTTTTGTATTTTGAATTTATTTGTATTTTATTAATTAAAGTTGGTTGAAACAACCAATGACCCCGTCAAAACGGGATATTTCTCATGTACGATCCATGAGCCTATAAATAAATGGCTCATGGCATCATTTAGGGGGATCTGATCTTTTTGAGACTTGGAGACTCTCTAATTTTGAGACTTTGGGACTGTTACTTGGGGGATTCTTGGAGCATTTTTTGAGAGAGCTTAGAGAGAGAAAGCATGTATTCTCTAGAGAGAGAAACTCTATATTTTTCTACTTGCACTTAAGAAACTCAGTTGGCTCAGGTTCATCTGATCTTAAGTGTAGGATACATATATCACAACTCCAAGTGGATTAGGCTATTACCAACAAATTGGGGTTGAACCACTATAAATTTACTTATGTTATTTATTTTCTGTTCAAGGTTTATTTTCGTTTTTGCGTCTATTCGTAGTTGGCCAAAATCGTGGTCAACATTTTTGGTGCTTTCATTCAGAGCTTGAATAGAAGAAATACACTAATATTCTACCAATATGGTGCCCAAAAATCTAGGTACATCAAATGAGCCTGCTAGAGCAGAAGGTCCTGGACCTCAGAACTCTAAGACTGAGCCCAGGGTCTTTCTCGAGGAGACGACTCTAGAGATCGAACAAATCCAGGAAGCCATGGGAGCTTTCCAGCAAGAGATGATGAAATTTAACGCCCGACAGGAGTCTTTCGCTGAAGAGATGGCCAGGCAGAGAGCTGTGTTAGAACAGCAAAGGCTTAATATGGAGGCCAGAAGCGAAGAGATTGGACAACAACAGGAGGAAGCCAACTAGAGACATCGTGAAGCAACACTTGCTCTAGAAGTGGCTACCCAATTGGCCCAAGACAACGCCCAAGCCACGGCACGAGCAATCGTCCAAGGAGCACGAAAGGACAACGCAAGTCGGAAGTCCCCTGCTGGAAGGACGAACTCTAGGGGACCTGACCGAAGTCGAAGAAATCAGACTGGTCGAATAGATGATGGAGTCTGCTCTAGAACTGCATCAACACAAAGGGAGAACTCTAAAACCCCTTCCAGAAGTCACTGGTCGAAAACCTCCTGATCAAAGAGTTACCGGTCGGATAGTAAGAACACTCCACCTGGAAACAACCAAACCAAAGCTCCTCGAGATAAAAAAAAAACTCCTAGCTACAAAGTAGGACATGGTTGAGACGAGGGGGACAGTCATCAGACAGACCGGTAAAAAGAAAAAGAAAAGGAAGACACTGACCAGCAAGGTGGAAAAAACTGACCGGGACGTACTGAAAATCCGCCACTACACCTCGGCCAGCAGCATAGTGGGAGAGAGCAGGTCCCGCGTAGTAAGCGCTCTGAAAAATCTAAGAGTACGGTGTTCAATTGGCTAGGAGAACATGCTTCCCGGAAGGATCTAAGGGACATTGTCACCAACAAGAGGAGGACCGTCCCGATCGAAGGTCAATATCTAAACTGCCCTGCCAGTCAAATAGAAATACTTGATGACAGTGCTCCAGATGGAAATGCCTGACCAAGACGTCAAAACCTTGGAGCCTTGTCGGTTGCTCTTGCCATCCAAGCCCAGCTTGACATGCTAACAGCTGCGGTGCATGGTTTATCAAAACAAACTTTCGGAATGGATTATGTAGACCACATGAGTGGCAGTCCATTTTGTGCCCGGATTAGAGCAGCCCAGCCGCCGACAAAATATAAAGCACTGATGCTGCCGGTATATACAAAAAGGGCGGATCCCATCAGACATGTTGGGAAATTTGAGGACCAGATTGAACTGCTCAGGGTAAGTGACGATTATCGGTGTAGATTTTTCCTAACTACATTGTTAAATACTGCCTAGGAGTGGTATTGGATGTTTAAGCCGAATTCCATTACCTTTTGGGAAACATTCAGGAAGGAGTTTTGTAGAGAATTCAGTGCTGCTCGGACTCCACCAGTTTATGCCAACCACTTGGCAGATATCAAACAAGGAAAGGATGAATCTCTAAAGAATTATATACAAAGATTCTTGAGAGAGGCCAATAGAGCAACTGCTGTAGGAGACGAGGGGAAGATGGTTTCCTTATCCTTTGCAATCACTTACCGGAGCCCTTTGTGGGATAGTATACATAGAAATCCAATTTCAACACTTCAACAATTTCTTGACCGAGCGGACAAATATATGAAATTGGATGATGCAATCGAGAAAGAGGAGAATGGCATAAATAATTCGGGCAGATCAACTGACCCTCCTAAGAATGGTAGAAAGAAACATTGGAATAACAGGTCTGATCGCCATGAAGAAAAGAAGTCTAAGTCGAGTTCAAACGAAAAGCCAACCAAGTATGAGCCTAGGAAGAGAGTATAAGTCAGTTTATGTTTTATTCCTCTATTTCCATTAGCTTAGTCTAATCCTAGTCGGTTTAATCCATCCCGAGGCTCGGGGTACCAGAAACGTCCCCGAGGGCAAAACGGTAATTTTCCCCAATATTCCCGTCTAAGCTTCCTATCCTCAAATATATCTCCATATATTTATTTCCATAACCCGATAGTCTAAATAACTACCTGATACCTAAAATACCCCTGACTTATCCAAAATCAAACACTAAGCCCCGTTGTGACTTTTCTCGCTATATAGCTCCCTAGGATCGCCTTAAGTCGCATGCTGCAGATTTACCCACATAATAATGTGGTTCTCACAATTATAACATTTAATCACAATTTAACATTCTTATAATCAAACAGGCATACCTAACATATAATCATATATTTAATCAATTAATTCACACATGGACCAAATATGGCCTCCCGGCACACTAATCAAGGCCCTTAAGCCATATTAGTGATTTTGGGTCGTTACATAGTGACTCTTCAGTAAAGCCTCAATAACAGCTTCAACCCGAATCATTCGTAACTGCCACGGGAATCTCTCAGATATCCCGGAATAATAGCTATATTGTTGTAATATGAATTTATTTGTATTTTATTAATTAATGTTGGTTGAAACAACCAATGACGATCCGTGAGCCTATAAATAAATGGCTCATGCCATCATTTAGGGGGATATGATCTTTTTGAGACTTGGAGACTCTCTAATTTTGAGACTTTAGGACTGTTACTTGGGGGATTCTTGGGGCATTTTCTAAGAGAGCTTAGAGAGAGAAAGCTTGTATTCGCTAAAGAGAGAAACTTTGTATTTTTCTACTTACACTTAAGAAAATCATTTAGCTCAGGTTCATCCGCTCTTAAGTGTAGGATACATATATCACAACTCCAAGTGGATTAGGCTATTACCAACAAATTGGGGCTGAACCACTATAAAATTACTTGTGTTATTTATTTTCTATTCAAGGTTTATTGTCGTTTTTGCGTCTACTCGCAGTTGGCCAAAATCATGGTCAACATAAGCCTTACAAGGAACAAAACACATTAAATCTAAAACAGATGTCATATTACTGATAATACTTATTGAGATGTAGAGCATTCCTAGTTCGTGGAACCGATTCTCCACTTAGCCGAACTAGTTTGAAAGTTCCTTCCCATAAAATATTCATGATTTGATAAGGTCTTTCCCAGTTCGGTCCAAGTACACCATCTTTATAGTCTTTGTTAGCTAGAAACACCCGTTGGAGCACCAAATCCCCCAGCTTGAGTCTTCCTCCTTCGACCTTTGAATTGAAATAACAAGTTACTCTTTGCTGATAATGGGTGAGCTGCAACTGAAATTCTTCCTGTCGCTCTTCAATTAGGTCCAGGGTTGTAGGAAGCAGGTCATGGTTTTGATCCTAGTTGAAGGTTCTTCGCCTACGTGACATCACTAAAACCTCAACTAGGAGCGTAGCCTCACTTCCAAAAGTCAGAGAGAAGGGAGTATGCATAGTGGAGGTGCGATGTGTGGTCCTATAGGCCCATAGCACTTGCAGGAGCTATTCAGGCCACATCCCTTTAGCATATTCTAGTCGCTTCTTTAAACTTACCTTAAGGGGTTTTGTTTATTGTAACGGCCCAAAAATGCTAATTGGGTTTGGTGCCTTGATTAGCGTGCTGGGGGCATAATTGGTTGTGTATGTGATTAAGTGATTTAAATGTGTGGCTATATGGCATGCATGATATATATATGATGATGTGAATACAGTATATGCATTACTAGATATGCATGTGGGCCCATTATTGTTTATAAGGGCATATCTGTAATTTTTTCCCGTTAAGGGCATAAACATGATTATATGTGTTAAATGGTTGAGACCACATTATTATGTGGATATATTTGCAGTATACGGCTCGAGACGATCCTAGTGATCGAATTAGCGAAATAGTCACTACAGGGAATAATACGCGGCTTGGGGGTGAGCTTAGGGGTATTTTGGGAAGTTCAGTGTATATTTGGCATTTATTGAGTAACGAGTAAGTATTTGATGATTACTGGGGCATGATGAGATTAATTGGGAATTGGTAGGGTGACTCGAAGAATTAGCGGGAATTGGGATAAATGGCCATTATGCCCTTTTTGGGTGATAGAGGAGGCTGGGTTTATTAGAGGGGTATTTTTGTCTTTTGGGGTTAAGTATATCCTTAGATACTTTAGAATTTACTAGAATTACTAAGAATCATTAAGGAACCTCCTAGCCCCCTTTCTTCCTCTCACTCAAGGTCACTCTCTCCCCCTTTTCTTATGCCTTGAAGCTAAGGGAAGTTTGAAAAAAAAGTCAAGGAAACTAAGCTCGGATTTGAGCTGGAAACCAGTGGAAATTAAGCTAGGAACAACTAAGTGATTGCCGAGGATCTAAGCTGCAAGTTGAGGTAAGATTCTAAGTTTTAATACCTGAATTATGGTTGGGTTTAGATAGGTTCAGAAATGCTTGGATTAGCTTTAGGTTTTTGGATTTTAGGTAGTTTAAGTTGGTATGATAAGTTACATATGTTGTTTGTGATGAGTTACTAAGATTTTTGGGTTCAATTCTGGCGTTAGTACATATTTGAGGGGAAATCTGCTGAATTGGTTCAGAGGAATCGCTGGAAAACCCAAGGAATTCTGGGTTCACGGGGGCGTGCTATGACCCAGTTCATGGGCATTGTGGCTCGCGTGCCCCAAATGACCCTGGGAGGGCTGCTGACTGTAGGGCGCGCCACGACCCTAAGGGGAAAGTCATGGTTCGCCTCCCCCAGGTGCAAAACGCCATGCCTTTGACTTGAGGCGCGCCGCAACCCTCAGGGTCAGGTTGTAACGCCCTGGTTACCCCAGAACAGTTACGGTGAATGGTGAACTGGAAATTTGACTCATTACCTGAGTCCTTTGGTTAAAAACGTGTTCTAAGTGTTATTAACAGGTTAAGGTGAAAACCAATAAAAAGGAAAGGATATGTTTTATTGATACATAAAATTGTTCATGGGCCCACAAGAACATTTACAAGTTATTTACAACTCAAAAGGTCATTACTGTTCTAAAATTTCAAACCCCGCCGACCTAAGCGGAAAAAAATAGGGTAAACCCCCTAGTTCCTCTGATAACCTCTTGGCCGTGGTGATCAAGCGGCCGCATATGTACACATCACCACCTAAGCTCTCCACTCAAGGCTGGGTGAGCTTTTCTTTTCCTTTACCTGCACCACATAGCACCCATGAGCCAAAGCCCAGCAAGAAAACATAGTATTATATGTAAACATCACCAAATGATTATCATTATAATCTCACATAGCTCATAGCTTTCAAACAGATGAGTGAATATCACTTGAGGTTCTGGTAAACCATACTGAGTGACTGACAAGCAAGTCACTATTTCAAATGGAAGAGTGACTGCTAGGTAAGCCACTAGCCTTCAACAGGTTCTGGTAAACCATACTAAGCGACTGACAAGCAAGTCACTAATTCAAATGGAAGAGTGGCTGCTGGGTAAGCCACTAGCCTTCAAGCACTTATAATATTCATCGAACTTGAGGTCGGTCCGGCATTAATGCTCTTTGAGTCATTCAATGCCGAAAGTCGATTAGATCTAATCTTTATTGGCTTGCGTTGAACACGCTAAGGCCGTCCTGACTAATGAGTCAGCGTAGTGTGACCAGTGCCCAGTACCACTGCCGAACCTGACTAATGAGTCACAGCTTCACAGTTGATACTAGCACCTTTGCCAAATATGACTAATGAGTCAGTACCATGCACAAGTGAGCAACATTTGCTAAGTATTCCACATTCAATTCATGTCCACATTTATACAACCATCATGTCTCATGAATAACCATGCATGTCACATTTGGGATGCAGTTTTCTTACCTCTGATTCGAGCTAGAATGAACAAAAGAACGACCTTTGAGAACGGTTTAGCTTTTAGTCCTTTAGCGGTTACCTAATCATAACACATTATAGGATACCATCAATAATATGATAATCAAAGGTTCTCAAACCAATATCTAGCCTCCAAGAGATCAATCCAAACTAATCCAAGTAGTAGGGACACTCCCGAGGCCTAAAACTAGGTTCCCGGGGTCAAAACGAGCAAACGGGGTGAAAACTGGGCAAGGGCTGCGACCCTAGCACCTTGGGCCGCAACCCCCAGAGTTCCCTGAGTCAAGGGCCGTGGCGCCCTCCATCAAGGGCCACGGCGCCCAGCAAGCACAAAAACCCCACCTGCTTCTTCAAGGCAGGGCCGCGGCACCCCAAGAACAGGGTCGCGGCCCTCAACTCAGGGCCATTCTCAAACGTGTTTTTAACACTCCAAAGCCTCCAAAATCATACCTAAACATTCCCCAATCATCAAAACAAGATTCCCAAGCTTCCCAATGCACCAAAACCCTCAAAACCCAAGGTTCAAATGAATCAAAAACTCAACAATTCACAAAGTCCAATTCAAAGCTTAGAAACTCTAAAAACTCAAAACTTTAAACTTAGATTACCTTCGATTAGGTTGTTTTTTGTCAAATCCTTTGGTCAAGAAGCTTATAATCTTTCCTAGGATCGCTATGCCTCTATCCTCACTTGATTCTGACTCCTAGAACTCAAGATTTCTTCAAATATGCTTCGGGTGGCAAAAATGAACTAACGAAGAAGAACGAGAGGTTTTCTAATCATACGTTCTATCTGACAGCTACTTCAAGCTTATGTAACCTCAAATAAAACCTAATGCTCGGGGTCCCAAAAACACCCCCGGGGACATTATAGTCAAAACCTCCAGAATTTCACCCTGATCTCAAATATTCCCAATTTATCATCAAATAAACATTCCTATTACCCCAAAATTGACCCCGTTATGACAAAATCGCTAATCCACTAAAAATGACTGTCTCATGCCGAATAGCTCGAATATATCCCCATAATAATGGAATCTCATTCACAAATCACATCATGCACCCAAATACAAAAATTTACCCTCAATGGGCCAAATTATCAAAACAGCATAATATATCAAATGAGGACCCACATGCATGCATATATCATTATATCATAATATAATTCGCATAAACATGCATATATTCATTTAATGGCGTAATTAAACAATTACGGCCCTCCCGGCCTACTAAACCGCCACTAAACCATATCGGAGAATTCGGGGCATTACACAGGTCGTGGCCTGCTTAGGCAGTTTTTCCCTAGGGTTGTTTTTAGGCTCGAGGAGACTCAGGGATTGAAACCTAAGTGTTTGGGGTGAATTCTACTACCTGGTTTAGTAGAATTCGAGGTCTCAGAGGCTAGCACTTGTTTCCAAAACATTTAATTGGATTAGAGTTTGATCGCCATCCATTGTTGATTGTGACTAGGGTTACCGTTAAGGCTCTGGACTGAGGATCATGCTTGGAACCGCTCTTTATCTATCGCTCAGGATTTGAGGTAAGAAAATTTTACCCGTGTGGTTGTGTTTGGGACTGAGATTCCCTGTACTTGAACGTATGTATTCTATAATTGTATGGTTGTTATGTTCAATATGAAAGTACGACCTAAGGGTGTTGGGGCTGATGATGAGCGTACTGAACACAGCTCGGCCTATGCGAGTTTGGATAGCTAAATAACCAGAGGGCTCAGCCTAAGGGCGCTGACACCTAATTGCTTTTATTATTGATTGAGATATATGTTTGAAAGTATGTGTTTATTGTTGTCTAGCTTTATATTTGTATTCTATTGATTAGTTGAACTGATTGGATTGAAGTTGATTATATGCTCTTGTTGCTATCTATGCTTGTTGATTACGGTTTTCTTGTTGAGCCTTGGCTCACGGGTGCTACGTGGTGCATGTAAAGGCAAAGGAAAGCTAGACCAATTGTGAGTTAGAGAGCTCTGGGGGCAGAGTGTACATTGTCAGCTGTTTGACTGCCACGGTCGAGGGAATTTTATAGGAATTGAAGCTCTAAATTGTATTTTGTCGTTAGACTGGCTTTTCTTATATCAATCTTTGAGAGTTGCATTTGCCATGTAAACCCTGTTTTTGGGATCCCATGTATCAAAAATTTGTTTTAATGAAAATATATCATTTATGATCAAAATCTTTTAACCCTAACCTGTCAGTTAACTTTAGAATCACATTTATGTTCAAACGACTTGATCAGCAAGTCCTGCACTATTTTAAACACACAGTGTTACAGTCTTGGTAATCAAGGGCGTTACATTTACTATCTCGACTTGCCCATTTTCCTGAGGGTATGCCACTGAAGAGAAACTTTTTATTATGCCATACCTCTCGCAAAAAGTTATGAATAGGTCAGTGTCAAATTGAGTTCCATTATCATACACAATCTTCTTTGGGAGTAAAAACGACTTACTATACTTTTCACAAAAAAATCTAGTACTATCTTCGAGGTTATAGTCACTAGAGGCTCAGCCTCAACCCACTTAGTAAACTAGTCGATTGTGACAACTGCGTAACCAACTCCTCCTTTTCCAATAGGCAATGAGCCGATTAGGTCAATCCCCCATATAGCGAATGGCCAGGGCGAGGAAATCATAGTTAGCTCCATGGGTGCAGCTCGGGCAATGGTGGCAAAACGTTGACATTTGAGACACTTGAGGAAATAGAGGATGAGTCCTTTTTCATCGTGGGCTAGAAATAACCTTGCCTTAGTACGTTTAGAGCCATGTTTTGCCCCCAAGCATGGTCCACACAAAATCCTTCATGGACTTCTCAGACGATAGATTCCGCTTCCTCAGGCAAAATGCTCCTTAGGAGGGGCAAAGAATGACCTCTCCTGCAGAGAATCCACTCGAAAATAATGTACTGTGGGACCTGATACAACAATTTTTGTGCAATTTCTCGATCTTTTGGCTACTTTCCAGTCGTGAGGTATTCAACTACGGGAGTCATCTAGGTTGGTTCTTCAAAAATCACTTTGACCTCTACTAGATCTTCATCGATGCTTGGTTTATCCAAGAATTTTACGGGAACCACATTTAATGTGTCCGCTTCTTTGGATGTGGCGACTTGGGCTAAAGTATCTTCATTCATGACTACATAGTCCCATATCTTAGGGCACTGGGCCCCGATATGACTTATTAGTCATTTATTTAGGGCAGCGGCCCTAGTGTGACACTATAGTCACTTATCTGAATACAATGCATGCATGAGTAGGTATATTACTGCTAGGCATGCTTACTATGATTCTATGATATGCTATCAACTACTTATGAGTACGTTTAAGTTTTCTTGTTGAGCCTTGGCTCATGGGTGCTATGTGGTGTAGGTAAGTGGAAAGGGAAGCTGGACTAGCCATGAGTTGGAGAGCTTCGGTGGCGACATGTATGTATGCGGGTGCTTGCCCACCACGGTCGGGGTTTCTCAGAGAAATTAGGGTCAAACCTTATTTTTCCGCTTAGGTTGACTGGTTGTATCCTTTGAACTGTAATTCACCTTTTTAAAACGTTATTTTGGGATCCCATGTACGAACGTAAAGATTTTAATGAAATGGTTATTTCTGCAAAGGCTATGGGTACACAGCTGAAGTTTAGTATTGCTTATCATCCTCAGATAGATGGACAATCTGAGAAGATGATACATATATTAAAGGACATGTTGGGAGCATGTGTGTTGGACTTTGAAGAGTCCTGGAGTAAGATGATACATATATCAGTCGACCATTGTGATGGCTCCTTATGAGATGTTGTACGGTAGGAAATGTAGATCGACCATTCATTGGGATGAGATAGGAGAAAGGAAATACTTTGGTCCTAAGGCAGTTCAGAGGAACAATGAGGCTATTGAGAATATCCGAGCTCGGATGCTCGCTTCTTAGAGTAGACAGAAAAGTTATGCTGACCCAAAGCGCAGGAACATGGGGTTCCAAGTGTGAGACTATGTCTTCCTTAGAGTTTCACCATGGAAAGGGGTGAAGAGATTTGGGAAGAGGGAAAGCTAAGCCCTAAATTTGTAGGACCATTTGAGATCATGGAGAGGATTGGTCAGGTGGCCTTACCTCTGGCACAGTCGGTCGTACACAATGTGTTTCATATTTCGACACTTTGGAAGTATGTTTCAGATGTAACTCATGTATTGAGTTACGAAGAACTGGAGCTATAGGCAGATCTTTCTTTTGAAGAACAACCAGCCCAGATACTAGACAGGAAGGACAAGGTCCTGAGGAACAAAATCATACGTTTGGTTAAGGTATTATGGAGGAACAATAAGGTCGAGGAGGAGACCTGGGAATTAGAGTCCAACATGCAGGATCTATATCCCTAGTTGTTCAGGTAAAATTTCAAGGAGGAAATTCCTGCAAGGAGGGGATAGTTGTATTCTCCTAATTTCCTTAATAAGGCTTAGTGCCTTGATTAGGGGGACAGGAAGGCAATAATTGATTTAATTTGATTATTATGCGATGATATGCATGATTATATGTATTATGTGAGTTATATTGTAATATGACTATATTGGCATGTTTAGGTGTATTAAGCATGCATGTGGGCCCGTTTCTTATTAGAAGGGCATTTTCGTAATTTGGCTCGTTGAGGGCATATTTATATATATATATATATATATGTGTATAAATTGATTGAGACCATATTATTATGTGGATATGTTTGAGTTATTCGACACGGGATGATCCTAGGGAGCAAGTAGTGGTTTAGTCACAATGGGGAGAAATACTCTGCTCAGGGTGAGCCAAGGGGTATTTTGGGTGATCTAGAGTCACTGGGACTCATTGTAGCGTGAGTAGTATTGTGGAAGAAATAGCAATATTTCGGGTTTAGCGTAGTTATTTGGGGAAATTTTCCCTTATGGGGTGTTGAGAGAGAAGCAGGTTGAGTGGAGGCATTTTGGTCATTTAGGACCGTTTCAATATAAGGGTTCGGTTGAGTATATTAACTCAGAAAAATACAAGTCTCACTCTCATTCTCCCTCTCCCGTTCTCTATTTACGCTCTTTAGCATTTTTGAA
This sequence comes from Humulus lupulus, assembly GCF_963169125.1. Lineage (NCBI taxonomy): Eukaryota > Viridiplantae > Streptophyta > Magnoliopsida > Rosales > Cannabaceae > Humulus > Humulus lupulus. The sequence goes on along the minus strand of NC_084802.1, from coordinate 252,068,111 downwards.
GGAAACTCGAGTTTTAGAGCTCGGATTCAAGCGAGGTTATTGTCATAAGGATTCTAGGGAAGATTAGAAGCTTGATAGCATGGGAATTTAGCTGGGAAACAACTGTATCTAAGGTAAGTTGTGCCCTTAAGTCTCTGAGTTTTTTTTTTTTTAAGTTTCTTAAGCTATTATTGAGTTTAAAGTTTTGGTGAGTTTTTTATTAGTTTGTGAGTTGGGTTTTGTTGTCTGTGATGTACTAATGGTGTTCTGGAACTCAGTTGGTGGTTTAGTACTATTTTTAGGGTAAATTTTAAGGAAATTAGCTCGGCGAAACGTTTGAAAAACTAGGTTTGCAGGGTTGCTCCGCGGCCCTATGCATGGGGCGCCGCAGTCCCCATGAACCCAGGAGCCTGGGCAGTTCCCTAAACCACCAATGCACCGCGGCCAGTGTCCGGAGAAAAGAGAGGCTGGGCTCTCTGACTTAAGGAGAGCCATGGCTCAAAATGGGAATTTTGGCCAAGTTAGGTTTTGGGTTGTGGGAACTAAAACCTAAAGGCTCGAGAAGGATTCTACTACCCGGTTTAGTAGAATTCAAGGTCCTGGAGAATAGGGCTCGATCCGGAAGTCTTTATTTATTTGATATTGATGGATATCATTTATTATGGATGTGACTAGGGTACTGCTAGGGCTTGGGATAGGATCATGCTCGGGGGATCTTGGTTAACAAACTTGTGCCTGGACCAGAGGTAAGAAAACTGCACCCAATACGTGGTATATGTGATTAGGGCTTCGCCTGGTTGTTAAATATAGAATTGATTAGGGCTTGGGCCCTTGTGTATGAACATGATTACGATTATGCCTATGATACTGATTAAGCATACCTGAATGATCTGTATATGGATAATTGTTAAATGGTGTGTGCTTATTTTCTTTATCTGATTGAAAAGCATTGACTTATAAGTCAAGGGCAGCAATAGCGCGCTGACCGCTAGTCAAAAGCATTGACTTATAAGTCAAGGGTGGAAATAGTGCACTGAGTGATGGTCGATATGGTTAGGCCTAATCAGAAGCATAACATACGCTTGTTCGACCCAATGGTCGTTGGATAAATAAAGCACCAGGTATGCTGGGCCAGCTCAAAGGCTGGTTATAAAGAGGATAGGGCAATGGGCCCTGAGGTGACTCCGTAGTCCCATATCCTAGGGCACTGGGCCTTGGTATGATTATTAGTCATTTATTTAGGGCAACGGCCCCATTGTGACACTGTAGTCACTTATCTGAATAGAATGCATGCATGAGTAGGGTTATTACTGCTAGGCATAATTACTATGATTCTATGATATGTTATCAATAGCTTATGAGTATGTTTAAGTTTTCTTTCTATGCCTTGGCTCACGGGTGCTATGTAATGAAAGTAAGTGTAACACCCTACTACCTTAGAGCCATTACCAAGTGAGTTTAAAAATGTGGAATCACTCGCTAATCGAGGCTTTTAAAGCAAAAGTGTAATTAAGTCATAAACAAAGTAGAAATTTTACTCTATTTCATTGAAAATCATAAAAGTTTAACACTTGGGATCCCAAAATACAGTTTAGAAATATTTACAACATATAAATACAACCAAGTCGGCTAACGACAAAATCTAGGTTTTGTTACATTCATCTCCCAAAAATCCACTGGTTGTGGCAGCCAGGCAGGCCAAACATGTACACGTCGCCTCATGTCTGCAACACTCATGGTTTGTTGGCTTTCTCTTTGCCCTTACCTGCACCACAGAGCACCCATGAGCCGAATCCCAGCAAGAAAACCCACATACAAAAAACATATGTGAAAACCAACACATAGCATATAAACAGGCCAACAATAGGCTAAACACATACGGCCAAGCCGTCCCAGGTGCTTTATCAGGCCCTGGGTTCGCGGTCCACACCGTGAGGATATCCCAGGTATCCTTTAGGGTCTCGCCCTGGCAACTCGCACTCCACGTGCTCAACGCTGCTCCTGGCCCCTTGCCGTACTCGACCTTGCACTCAATGTGCCCAACGCTGTTTCCGGCCCTTTGCCATTCTCGGCCCCTGCCGACCTCAGCCCGCGCCGTTCCCGGCTCTTGCCGAACATTTACACAATAGCAAACATAGCATAGTAAACAAATACTGAACACTAACAAATTCAACCAAAGGGCTAAGCCCTGCAATTCAGACATATTGGGCTCAGCCCAATATACAAGCTCTATGGGAACAAGGGTTTTCTTCCCTGCATCCCGAGCTCTCCGAGCACCAAAATCCCGAGCACAGTCCTCTAACTTGAGCCTCGCCGAAACCCTAGTCACAACACATTAACAATATCCATCCATCAAGTTCTAGTCCAAAAAGTAACTTTGAATCATAACTCTAATCTCCGGAACCTGGGATTCTATCAATCCAGGTGATACAATCCATCCCGAGCCTTAACCTTTGAGTTCCTAAGCCCAAACACACATTATTACACAAACTGGCACTAAGAGTTGCGACCCTACCCACAAGCGCCGTGGCTAGCCTCGAAACAGAGGCTAGCACTTCACTGAAGCATACACGGACCGCGGCGTGCATGGCTAAGCGCCGCGGCGCGCATCAAACTTCACGGCCTCACATGGCCGCGCGCGCACACGAGCCGCGGCATGCCCCTCCTAGGGCCGTGACCCTCGCCTCCAAACCCAGAATTCTCCATCTTTTCCAGCATTTTCTTTAAACCAACTCATCCAATAATCAAGCTAACAATTCTAGATAATCATCATAAAGATTCTAGCCCAGACTCAGCATCAAAACCCATCAAAACCTGCTCCAAAAACTCAACTAAAACACCTAAGAACAGATCAAATTCTACTCACATGCATATCTTAAGAACATAGCTGAAATTCAAACATAATTCCCATAGTTAGAGCTTACCCTTGCTGAGTTATGCCTCTGAACTAATTTCCCCAAGTGCCCAGCTTTAGCTCCTTAACTCTATCAGCCCAAAATCCTCAATTCTTGACTAGTTCCACCGAAGCTTCTTGACTGGTTTTTCACTAACTTGCTTCCTTGAGTTGCCCTAGAGAAGAAAAGGTGAGAGAGGGGAGAGAAGTGAGTCGATTTTTGAGAGTTCTATCAAATTCTAAGGTTTGTTTTATTCAACTTAAGTCTATAGGGTTACCTCAAGGCTCGGGGTGCCGAAAACGTCCTCGAGGGAAAAATGGTAAATTTCCTCAATATTCCTTCCTAGACATTCTATCCTCAAATATATCTCCGAATATTTATTTCCATAACCCGATAATCCCATAACATATCTAATACCCAAAGTACCCCTCGACTCGCCCTGAGTCGGATTCTCAACCACGTTGTGACTTTCTGGCTAACCGCTCCCCAGGACTGTCTCGGATCCTGCTACACAAAAATATATCACATGCATATCATATTTATGATATTTACGCCCTCAACGGGCTAAAATCACGAACATACCCCTACTATCCAAACGGGGTCCACATTGCACATTTAACTCAACTAAACATGCATCTTTATCATATATTCACATAAATTCACGTATTAGCATATTAGTTCATTTATTGCCCTCTAGGCACACTAATCAAGGCCCCAAGCCCTATTAGCAGATTTGGGTTGTTACTACTATCCCCTCCTTACAGAAATTTCGTCCTCGAAATTACCTGAACAACTCAGGATACCGCTCCCTCATCTCTGACTCAAGTTCCCACGTCGCCTCCTCAAAATTTTGCTGTTCCTCCACAGCACTTTCACCAAAGCGATGGTCTTGCTCGGCAAGACTTTATCTTTTCGTCAAGAACCTGAAACGGCTTCTCCTCATAGGAAAAATCCTGATCAAGCTCCAGATTCTCATAACTTAGAACGTGCGTCGAATCTAACACATACTTCTGGAGCATGGATACATGGAAAACATTATGAACCCCAGATAAAGCTAGAGTTATCGCTAGTCTGTACGCTGCCTCTCCAACCCATTCCAGAACCTCGAAGGGGCCAACAAACCTAGGGCTCAACTTTCCCTGAACACCAAACCGTTTCACTCCCCTCAAAGGTGAAACCCTAAGAAACACATGGTCACCAACCTAAAATTCCAAGCCCCTACGTTTCAAGTTTGAATAGCTCTTCTGACGACTCTGGGAGGCGAGCATATGCACTCTAATATTCTCAATCGCCTCATAGTTCCTCTGAACTATCTCTGGTCCCAGATATCTCCTCTCACCTGTCTCATCCCAATGAACAGGGATCTACACTTCCTTCCATAAAGCATCTAGTACGGAGCCACTCCGATGGTCGCCTGATAACTGTTGTTGTACGAGAACTCAATCAAAGGGAGATACTTACTCCACGATCCCCCAAAATCTAGCACACAGGCTTGCAGCATATCCTCCAATATCTAAATCGTCCTCTCAGACTGTCCATCTATCTGAGGATGATAAGCGGTACTAAACAGTAATTGTGTGCCCATAGCCTTCTGCAGACTCTCCCAAAACTTGGAAGTGAAGGTGGGGTCTCTGTCAGATACTATCGACCTCGGAGCCCCATGAAGTCGAACAATCTCCTTCACATACAGCTTGGCATACTGCTACACAGTATAGGTTGTCCTAACAGGTAAAAAGTGGGCGGACTTGGTATACCTATCCACAATCACCCACACCGAATCATGCTGTCCCACGGTCCTCGGCAAACCAACCACAAAGTCCATGGTGATGTCTTCCCACTTCCATTCTGGGATCCCCAGAGGCTGCAGCAACCCTGCTAGCCTCTGGTGTTCAGCCTTGACCTGCTAACAAGTTAAGCATTTGGCCACATAATCCACCACATCCCCCTTCATACCCGACCACCAATACAAAACTCTCAAATCTTGGTACATCTTTGTTGTACCCGGATGCAAATAATAGAGATTGGTATGCGATTCATCTAAGATCTCCCACCGAATATTAGAATCCATTGGAACGCAGATCCGACCCTTGTACCTCAGTAATCCCATCTCTGATATAGAAAAGTCCTTAGTCGCTCCGACTAAGACATTCTCTTTGTGACCTCTCAACTGGGAATCTTTCTCCTGCGCCTCCTTGATCTTCTCAAGGAGTGTAGACTGAAGAGTGATGTTGGCCAACTGACCAACCACCAACTCTATACCTACTCTGGTCATCTCCTTGGCTAGCTTATCAGATATCTGCCCCGAACTAAACAACTGTCCTGGGCCTTTCCGACTCAATACATCAGCCACCACATTAGCCTACCTAGGATGGTATAGCATATAGCAATCATAATCCTTAACCAATTCCAGCCACCGCCTCTGGCGCATATTCAGGTCCTTCTGCGTAAAGAAATACTTTAGACTCTTATGTTCGGTGTATATCTCGCACTTTTTACCATAGAGATAATGTCTCCAAATCTTAAGTGCGAACACCACCGCTGCCAACTCCAAGTCATGCGTGGGATACCTCGGTTCATACTCCTTTAGTTGTCTCGATGCATAGGCTATCACCTTACCAGCCTGCATCAACATGTACCCGAAACCCTGCCTGGATGCATCACAATAAACCACAAACTTTTCATTATCTGTCGGCAGACTTAACACTAGCGCGGTGACCAATCGTCACTTCAACTCCTCAAAACTATTCTCACATATGTCCGTCCAAACATACCTTATCTTCTTCTTTGTTAGTTCTATCAATGGCGTAGCTATTATGGAGAACCCCTCAACAAACCGCCGATAGTACCCCGCTAAGCCTAAGAAACTTGTCACTTCAGGAACATTGCTCGGTCTAGGCCAATCTCTGACTGCCTTAATCTTACTTTGATCAACCAGAATCCCCTCCTTACTGACAATATGACCGAGAAATGTAACTTGTGGCAACCAGAACTCGTACTTACTGAACTTATCATATAACTTATGCTCCCTCAACCGCTGTAGAACCAATCGCAGATGTTGCTTATGCTCTGTTTCTGACTGAGAGTACACCAAGATGTCGTCGATGAACACAATCACAAACTTATTCAGATAATCTTTGAAAACCCTATTCATCATTTCCATAAAGGTTGTTGGGGCATTGGTTAATCCAAATGACATAACTAGGAATTCATAATGTCCATACCTCGTTCGAAAATTAGTCTTTGGTATGTCCTCTTTAATCCTTAACTGATGGTAACCTGATCGGAGATCTATCTTGGAAAACACTGTTCTTCCCTGTAACTGATAAAATAAATCATCGATCCTAGGCAGTGGATACTTGTTCTTATTGGGTAACTTGTTTAGCTCCCTGTAATCGATACACATCCTAAGGGATCCATCCTTCTTCTTAACAAACAACACTGGAGCACCCCACGGCGAGAAACTCGGTCTGATGAACCCCAAATCAAGTAACTCCTGCAACTGAATCTTCAACTCCTTTAACTCCGCTGGTGCCATTCTATAAGGTGTCGTAGATACTAGCTCCGCTCCTGGTACCAACTCTATAACAATGTCAATCTCTCGCTGTGGCGGCAATCCTGGCAAATCTGCCGGAAACAAATCCGGAAACTCACACACCAATCTAGTTTCACCCGGTCCAGCCGACACCACCCTAGTGGTATCTACAACGCTCGCTAGAAATCCCATGCAACCTTCCTACATCAGGTCCCTAGCCTTCAATGCTGAAATCATTGGTACCCTCGGTCCACTAACTGTCCCCACAAATACAAAGGGTACCTCCCCTTCCAGTTCAAAAGTCACCATTCTGCGCTTGCAGTCGATCGTTTCCCCATACTTCGATAACCAATCCATCCCTAGAATCATATCAAAGTCATCCATCTCTAACTCAATCAAATCCACAAACAGTTCCCTACCATCTACCTCTACTGGAAATGCTTTAATCCATTTCCTAGAGACTACCAGTTCTCCTGTTGGCAACAAAGTCTGAAATCCCCTAGCATACACACCACTAGGTCTAAAAGCTGATCTATTACTCTAGCAGATACAAATGAATGGGTAGCCCCTGAATCAAACAATGCAGTATACAGAGAACCAGCACTAGAGATCTGACCTGTCACAACTGAGGGGCTAGCCTCCGCCTCAGTCTGTGTCAAAGTAAATACCCTGGCAGGAGCAGGACTGTCACTCTACTTCTGCTCCTCTTTCTTGACTTGAGGGCAATCCCTCTTCAGATGATTGGCACTCCCACAAACAAAGCAGGCCATGATCTTGCACTCACCCTGGTGTCGTCGCCTGCACCGCGGACACACTGGAAAGCTCCTCCAGTTGTCACTTCCACCCTGACGACCAGTAGAAGCACCCCGTGCCCTCCTATCTGAACTGGGAGGAACAAAGGAATCTGGGGCCTTCCTCTTCTACTCACTAAAACCACCACCCCGACTAGATCCAACAAAAGGAGGCACTATCCTCCTGGCATCGCGCCTAACAATGCTTTCTTTCCAAATCTGATCTTCGGCCCTCTCAGCTGTAAGGGCCTTGTCCACTACCTGGGCATAAGTAGTAGTCTCTGGATCCAAAGTAATATTCACATCGCGGGCAATCATAACGTTCAACCCCCATACAAACCTGTCCCTTCTGGCCGCATCAATCGGCACTAAATCTGGCACAAACTTCACCAACCTATCAAACTTTAAAGCATACTCTATCACCGTCGATCGATTCTGGGTCAGGTAGATGAACTCGTCAACCTTTGCAGCTCGAACCGCCACACTGTAATACTTCTCATTAAATAAGTTTCTGAACTCTTCCCAAGTCATAATTGTTACATCCCTTCTCTGAACTACCGTGTCCCGCCAGATGCGGGCATCCTCTCTAAACATGTAGCTAGCACAAGCTACCCTCTCGTTTCCCTGAACCCTCATAAAATCCAGAATTGAGGAGATCATATTCATCCACTGCTCTGCCCGCAGGGGGTCTGGTCCACCCTCGAAGGTGGGAGAATGCTGTTTCCTGAACCTCTCATACAAAGGTTCCCACTTATTCTCCATAGCAGACTGAACTGGCCCTGGCGCCACAACCTGCTGAACTGGAAGCCCAGTAACCTGAGGTGAGGTCTGCTGCCTCAACTGTCGCAGCTCTTCCTCTGTTCGCTGCAGTCTCGCATCCATCTCGGCAAACATCTCTTGCCAATTCTGTGGGGCAGGTGGAGGGTCCTGACCCTGGTTGTCATCCTTGGCCCTACTGCTGCGGAGTCTAGCTGATTGTCGAGGCATCTCAACAAATATGCTTGCAACCAATGACGCTGTTCATCAGGCATGATAACAACATCCCTAAACCACCTCCCAAACATATTAGCCATCCACAAGCAGTAACTCATATAGCATGCAGATAGCATATAACACACAACAGGCCATGCCCTGGCATCATGCATATGTTAACTCATTCATCATGCTCTATATAAGATAAGCAGGCAAACAGGACTTCAAGCACGTATTCAAGCATATTAGTCAATCATGCCAACCAACCGTGAGTCGAGCTTGTCACTGACAGTGAGCGTACATGTTCGGTCAATCTCCAGAACGAATAACCTTGTCTCGCTCTGATACCAAGTTGTAACGCCCTACTACCTTAGAGTCGTTACCAAGTGAGTTTACAAATGTGGAATCACTCGCTAATCGAGGCTTTTAAAGAAAAAGTGTAATTAAGTCATAAACAAAGTAGAAATTTTAGAAACAACTCTATTTCATTGAAAATCATAAAAGTTTAACACTTGGGATCCCAAAATACAATTTAGAAATATTTACAATATATAAATACAACCAAGTCGGCTAACGACAAAATCTAGGTTTTATTACATTCATCTCCCAAAAATCCACTGACTGTGGCAGCCAGGCAGGCCAAACATGTACACGCTGCCTCATGTCTGCTACACTCATGGTTGGTTGGCTTTCTCTTTGCCCTTACCTAAACCACAGAGCACCCGTGAGCCGAAGCCCAGCAAGAAAACCCACAAACAGATAACATATGCGAAAACCAACACATAGCATATAAATAGGCCATCAATAGGCTAAACACATACGGCCAAGCCGTCCCAGGTTCTTTACCATGCCCTGGGTTCGCGGTCCACACCGTGAGGATATCCTAGGTATCCTTTAGGGTCTCGCCCTGGCAACTCACACTCCACGTGCTCAACGCTGCTCCCAGCCCCTTCCCGTACTCGGCCTTGCACTCAACGTGCCCAACACCATTTTCGGCCCTTTGCCATTCTCGGCCCCTGCCGACCTCGATCCACGTCGTTCCTGGCTCTTTCCAAACATTTACACAATAGCAAACATAGCATAGTAAACAAATACTGAACACTAAAAAATTCAACCAAAGGGCTACGCCCTACAATTCAGACATATTGGGCTCAGCCCTGCATACAAGCTCTATGGGAACAAGGGTTTTCTTACCTGCGTCCCGAGCTCTCCGAGCACCGAAATACCGAGCACAGTCCTCTAGCTTGAGCCTCGCCGAAACTATAGTCACAACACATTAATAATATCCATCCATCAAGTTCTAGTCCATAAAGTAACTTTGAATCATAACTCTAATCTTCGGAACCTGGGATTTTATCAATCCGGGTGATAAAATCCATCCCGAGCCTGAACCTTTGAGTTCCCAAGCCCAAACACACATTATTACACAAACTGGCATTAAGAGCCGCGACCCTACCCACAAGCGCCGCGGCTAACCTCGAAACAGAGGCTAGTACTTCACTGAAACACACACTGGCCGTGGTGCGCATCAAACTTCACGGCCTCCCATGGCCACGCACGCACACGGGCCGCGAAATGCCCTTCCTAGGGCTGCGGCCCTCGACTCCAAACCCAGAATTCTCCATCTTTTCCTGCATTTTCTTCAAACCAACTCATCAAATAATCAAGCTAACAATTCCAGATAATCATCATAAAGATTCTAGCCCAGACTCAACATCAAAACCCATCAAAACCTGCTCCAAAAACTCAACTAAAACACCTAAGAACAGATCAAATTCTACTCACATGCATATCCTAAGAACATAGCTGAAATTCAAACATAATTCCCATAGTTAAAGCTTACCCTTGCTGAGTTATGCCTCTGAACTGATTTCCCCAAGTGCCCAGCTTTAGCTCCTTAACTCTATCAGCCCAAAATCCTCAATTCTTGACTAGTTCCACCAAAGCTTCTTGATTGGTTTTTCACTAACTTGTTTCCTTGAGTTGCCTTAGAGAAGAAAAGGTGAGAGAGGGGAGAGAAGTGAGTCAGTTTCTGAGAGTTCTATCAAATTCTAAGGTTTGTTTTATTCAACTTAAGTCTATAGGGTTACCTCAAGGCTCGGGGTGCCGAAAACGTCCCCGAGGGCAAAATGGTAAATTTCCCCAATATTCCTTCCTAGACATTCTATCCTCAAATATATCTCCGAATATTTATTTCCATAACCCGATAACCCCATAACACATCTAATACCCAAAGTACCCCTCGACTTGCCCTGAGTCGGATTCTCAACCACGTTGTGACTTTTTGGCTAATCGCTCCCCAGGACTTTCTCGGATCGTGCTACACATAAATATATCACATGCATATCATATTTATCACAGTTACGCCCTCAATAGGCTAAAATTACGAACATACCCCTACTATCCAAATGGGGCCCACATGCACATTTAACTCAACTAAACATGCATCTTTATCATATATTCACATAAATTCACGTATTAACATATTAGTTCATTTATTTCCCTCTAGGCACACTAATCAAGGCCCCAAGCCCTATTAGCATATTTGGGTCGTTACATTAAGGGGAAAGGAAAGTTTGAACAACCATGAGTTGGAGAGCTTCGGTGGCAACGTGTACGTATGCAACTGCTCGACCACTGTGGTCAGGGTTTCTCAGAGGAACTAGGGTCAAACCTTATTTTGTCGCTTAGGTCCGTTGGTTGTACCTTTTGAACTGTAATTAGCCTTTTTAAACTTAATTTTGGGATCCCATGTACGAACGTAAGCATTTTAATGAAATGGTTATTCCTTTTGACCATAATTTTTAACTAAAAACATTTAATCACGTTTAGTTACACATTTGTGGCCCAAAGAGTCGTTTAGAGAGTCCATCACGATTTAAACCACACAGTGTAACAGTCTTGGCTATCCAGGGCATTACAATATTCTTCCTGATTTGGTTGATGAACATCTTATTGACCAGCCTTTGATATGTTGCACCATCGTTCTTTAGCCTGAATGGCATGAACTTGTAGCAATATACATTATGTTTGGTCATAAAGATGGTGTGCTCTTGGTCCGTAGGGTTCATCGCGATATGATTATATCCAGAACAAGCAAACCATAAAGAAAATGAGCTTGTGGCCAGCTGTGGCATCAACTAGCTGATCTATTCTAGGTTGTGGGAAATAGTCTTTAGGATAGGCTTTGTTGAGGTCGGAGAAATCGATGCAGGTTCTCCACTTTCCGTTTGTCTATGGAACCAAAACGGGGTTGGAAATCTAGGTTGGATATTTAGCCTCCCTAATGAACTCGCATTTTAATATGCAAGCTACCTCTTCCTCCAGAGCTTCTCCTAGCTCTTTCCCCAACAGCCTACATTTCTCCACCTTCGCATGCTTGTTTTTGTCATGGTTTAAGGTGTGCATCATTATGCTTGGATTGATTCCTACCATATCCTCATGTGACCAGGAAAATAAGTCAAGGTTTTTCCTCAAAAACTTGACAAATTCCTTCTTTCTTTCGGTTATGAGATTTTTTCCAATTACTACCCTCGAAGGTACTTCTAGGTCGAGAACCATTTTCTCTAGCTCCTCCAAAGCCTAGATCTTAGATCTGTCTTTGCCTAATCTTGGATCAATTTCTTCAGGTTGGGCGACCTCATCTCCACCTTCATGAGGTTCATCATTTTCTTCGATTATTACCATTGCTTGTTGTCTAGGTTATGATTTTCCCTTCATGGCAATGCTATAGCATTCCCTGGTAGCGAGCTGATCTCCCCTCATGATGCATATTCCCAAGAATGATATAAATTTCATGGGCAAGTGACGAAATGAAGTTATAGCTTAAAACGCCATCAGCACAGGATTCCCCAAAATTGCATTGTAGGCAGCTGGGCAGTCAATTACGACGAACTCAAGCATCTTGCCGACAGCTCGTGCCTCATTGCCCAATATTACTACGAGCTCGATTGTTCCTATGGCTCCCTCTCCTAAACATTTTTAGAGGTTTATAAAGGCCACCTTAAGATCAGCTATAGATAGGCCCGCCATTTCAAGAGTGGACCTGAATAACACATTCAAAGAGCTACCATTGTCAATCAGTATTCTGCGCTCCCTCCAGTATACGAGTTGAATAGTTGTCACTAGTGGATCATTATGAGGGATTTTGATATGGATAGTTTCTTCTACAGTAAAAATAAATTGTTTATCCAATCGTTGTTGTTTAGATAACCTTTTCTCTAGAAAGAACTCGGTGCCATAATGTGTTTTCAGCTCCTGCATATATCTCTTCCGGGCCCCATTGCTCGTTTCTGCTAGATGAGGTCCGCCTACAATGGTGACTAAACAGAGGGATGATCTGATTTCCATGAGCTGGTTGAGCTTGTGCTGGATTGACTTGGTTACCTGCAGTTTTTTGAGGGTTCTGCCCCGCCGGTTGGTTAGAAGGTAGCCTGTTCCGAGCGTATTGGGCTAACGGTCTAGTCCGAATGAGAGTTTCAATCTCATCCTTTAACTGACAACAATCATCTGTGTTGTGGCTGATATCATTATGGTATCGACGGAATTTAGCCGAGTTTCTCTTTGCCTTTTTATGCTTCACGAGCTTGGGCTTCTTCCATGGAAGACGGGCAGAATTAGCCAGATAAATATGTTCCCACGTATCTGTTAAGTTGGTATAAGTGGTGAAGATAGAAGTGTACTTCTCCCCGTTCTTATTTTTCTTGGACCCATTCTAGTTTCCCTCACCATTTCCTTTTCTTTTGTTACCCCTCGCTTGGTTATTCTGGGTAACGGGCTGAGCCATAGCAGCAGCATCTGCTACCACTCCAATGGGCTGAATGAGAGTTTGGTTGGTTCCCGCGACAGCAGATTCTGCCTCTTCTAGATTTATCAATTCTTGAGGTCAACCCAAGAATTCATCTACATTTTTCACTCCTTTCCTTTGGATCTCCTTCCATATATCTCCTTCTATAGTGATTCCTTTTCTCATGGCCATGAGCTTGGCACTATTGTCAGCGTCTCTTACTCAAGCCGCTAAATTAGTAAATCAATTAAGGTGGGCCTTCAGGGACTCACCGGGCCATTGCTTAATGATGGCCAGTGAGTCAGCCTTTACTCGAACCTCTTTTGCAGCTCGGAACTGTCTCTTGAACTCAAAGGATAGATTTTTCCAAGAGGTGATTGAGTGCTTCTTATATTTGTTGAACCATAGATTGCCTAGTCAGGTCAACGTAGCTAGGAATAGAACACACCGCAGGTCAACGTTCACATTGTGGGCCATCATCAGAGTGTTGAAGGTCCCAATGTGGTTGGACGGATTTATGGTTCCATTATATGTGGGCATAGTTGGCATCCTAAAGCAAACAAAATATGGAGCTACGACGATATGAGGGGCAAAAGCCTCGTGCTCCACATCAGAATCCTAATCATCTATATTTTCCCAAACATGAGCCTCTTTATTTGCTCCTCCATTAGGACCAACCATTCGAGGGTTGGATCCTTTGTATCTAGGTTATTTGGGATCTGGTTACCAGCTCTCATCCTATTATGCGTGTTAGGTGGGTTATTGTAACACCCCCAATTTGCTAATAAGGTTTAGGACCTTGATTAGCGTGCCTGGAGGGAAATAAATGAATTAACATGTTCATATATGAGTTTTAATGAATATGTGATTAGAGTGCATGTTTAGGTGGAATAAATATGCATGTGGGCCCCATTTGCTTGTTAGGGGTAAATTAGTAAATTTTAGCCCATTGAGGGCATAAACATAATAATTGTGTAATATGATTTATACCACATGTGAGTGGTGATATTTTTGTGATTCATGTACCGAGACAGTCCTAGGGAGTTAACTAGTTTAAAATTCACAACGGGATTAAATACCCGGCTGGGGAGGAGCCTAGGGGTATTTTGGAAATTTTATAATTTGAGTTTGTGAGTTAGTGATTTATGGTAGTTGAGTAACTTGAGTGACCATTGGTAACTATTGAGAGTAACAATTTTAGATGAGAAAATGGTAGATTTGTAAGGAAAGTGAGATGTCAAAGATGCCCTTGAGGTTTAGTTAGGAAAGGAATTACATGGAGGGGTAAAATGGTCTTTTGGTAAGATATAGAAACCTTCAACTGAGGGAAATGAACATTCACGATACTTTATGCTAAGTGTGACCGAAGTTAAGCTTTGGATGGCTAGAGGAACTAAGAAGGAAAAAGAAACCTAAGAACCTAGAAGGCAAAGTGGAAGAGGAAGTGAGCTGAGTTCTTTGAGGCTAGTGAAGAGCTTAAGGGTGTAAAATCAAACTCAGGCCAAGGATTATTCAGAGGTAAGAATTTATCCCCTGTTTTGCTAAGTTTCAAGCTTGATTTTAGAAAGTGAGCATGAAAATTTAAAGATAGTTGTGGCTGGTTTGCATGGGAATTCGGCTTGATAATCAAGAAGGATTGGCTTGAAGCTGGGATTGGAGAGTGTTCAAAGTTGAATTCTTGATTGAGGTAAGAGTTCTAAGCATCTTTGAATTTTCGTTTCTGGTGTGGTTTAAGAATATTGAGGCATGGTTTACATTTTTCAAGCCTTGGTTTAAGTTTTAAAATCTTTGGTTTAAGTTTCTGAAATTTGGAACCAAAGTGTGGATTATGGGTGTGGTTATGTGTTTGAGCTTGTTGCTGGTGTTTATAGGTTGTTAGATGGTTCATTTGAGGTTTTAAATTGATTTTGGGGTTTAGGTATGTGTTTGGGTTGAATTGGAAGTGTTTTGGCTCAGGAAAAATGCAGGGGATAACCCCAAATTCTGGGTTCGCGTAGGAGCGCCGCGGCCCTACTCTTTGGTGCCGCGGCGCAAGGCTGCATCAGGAGCTGGGGGACTTTCTGGTTCTGGGCAGGGAAATTTTGCACTTTAGGGCTTTTGTCCCGGGAGCTTAGGGGATGTTTCCCGAGAGTACGGGATTGGTCCCAGGAAATGGTTTTGGATTTATTAGTATTAAAGAGTGTTTTACATGTGTTGTGACCAGGTTTTCGGAGAGGCTCGGGATAGAGGATCGTGCTTGTGACTTTGGTGCATTGTTAAGCTCGAGATACAGGTAAGAAAACTGTAGTACCCGTAGAGCAGGGCATGGGCCCATAGTGTTGATTGCAGGGCACGACCCTAGATTGAATTACATGTTAGGGCGTAGCCCTTGGTTGAACTGTTATATGTTTGTATATTATTTAAATTATGCTGTATGTGATTATGGTTGAATGAACGGCATGGAAGCCGAGTACGGCAAGGAGCCGGGATCGGCAAAGGGCCGAAAACGGCAGTGGGGGCTGTGAGTAACATTTTGCACGCAGAGTGCATGATATTAGGGTGAGACCCCAATGGATACATGGGATATCCTTATGGTGAGGACCGAGATCCCAGACTTTGGTAATGTTTCTGGGATGGCATGGCCGTATATGTTTAGTCTGATGGGCTATCTATTTATCTGTGGATTGCCTGATATAATGATTATATAATATGTGTATGTTATGTGCTGTGTGAGTTTTCTTGTTGGGCTTCAGCTCACGGGTGCTCTGCGTTGCAGGTGAAGGTAAAGAGAAAGTCAACCAGCCACGAGTACGGAGAGCGTGAGGCGGCGCGTACATGTTTGGCCTGCCCGACTGCTTTGGTTGGGGCATTTTTTGAGAAAAGGTTGTACTAAACTGTGATTTTGACAGTTAATTATCTGTATATCTATTTTGAGTAGTAAATATTTTCTAAATGGTATTTTGGGATCCCAAATGTTAGGCACTTGAAATTTTCAATGAAATAGGGTATTTTCAAAGATTACAGCCTTGACCTTTGATTAATCACACTTATGTTTTAAAATATCGTTTAGCGAGGTAATTGCACATTTTTTCTAACTCACTTGGTAACAGCTCTAAGGAAGTAGGGCGTTATAGTTATTGTCCCTCCAAGCTTGAGCTTGGTTAGGAAAGACATTCCCATTGTCACACATGATAGATGGATCTCCCCTGGTCTGAGTATAGCTCAGATCATCATAGTGAGTTGATTATCCTCTTTGCGCATTTAAATGATCACGCAGGTCAGACTGTGGATTGGAATGCAAACTCTGGGTGGAGCTCATCTTATTTCTCAAGTCGTTCTCATGTCTTTGGGAGGCCGTGTTGTGTATACTCCCAACTCTATCTCCATGATGGCTCTCCATCCAATAACTACCATTTACAACACATATTGCTCGTGGCTGAGGTCACGGGGCTTGATTGTTCCCACAAGGTCTTAAGAAATATTCTCTTCTACGGGTATGGGCGGTTATGACCAGAGGATCGTTATGGGGGAACTGGACGTGACTAGCATCCTCCTCGGTAAAGATGATCGGTTGCCTCTCCAGTCATTGCTATTTGGGTAGATGCTGCTCTGGGACGAATTCCACTCCGTTATGAGCCTTCAATTCATTGACATATCTCTTCTAGGCACCTTTGCTCGTGCCGGCCAAATGGGGGCCACCGGAGATTGTGGTTATCTCTCCCCCTATCATAGGAGGAGGGGTATCCTGATTTATCCGAGGCCCGGGCTGATTTATCGGAGCTTCTGGGGTCGGCTGACTGGTGGGAACTCTATTCCGCGCGTACTGAGCCAAAGGTCCAGCTCTGATGAGTGTCTCGATCTCATCCTTTAAATGCCTATAATCGTCAGTGTTGTGGCCAATGTCGTTGTGGAATCGACAGAACTTGGAAGGGTCCCTCTTGGCCTTCTGGTGCTTCAAAGGCTCCGGTTTCTTCCAGGGGAGGCGGGTAAAGTTGGCTAGGAAAATGTTTTCCCTAGTGTTTATGAGCTCGGTATAAGTCGCGTAGACTGGCTTAAATTTTTCCAAGGGCTTGTTCTTCTTCGGACCGTGCTGGCCGCCCTCGCTGCTCCCTTTTCTCTTGCCTCCACCCCCTTGGTTATTATGTTTAACGGTTTGAGTCGTTTTCCTGACATCCGTTCCCACTCCAACGGGTTGATCAGGGGCATGGCTGGTTCCCGCGACAGACGCTCGCGCCTCTTCCAGGTTTACCCATCCCTGGGCCTTATTCAGGAATTCATCCACGGTGCTGACACCTTTTCTCTGTATCTCATTCCATAGTCCGCCTCCAACGAGGATTCCTGTAACGCCCTACTACCTTAGAGCCGTTACTAAGTGAGTTTAAAATAGAAATCGTGCTTTTGACTGACTCTAAGTGGTTTCTAAAACCAAAAGTGTGGATAAATCAGAATTTAAGGCTGTACTCTTTTAAAATGTTTAACTTCATTGGAAACGTAAGTATAAAACATCTGGGATCCCAAAATAAGGTTTACAAAATATTTATAACTCAAAAATAGATTTACACCAGGTTAACTATCAAAAGAATGGATTAATACAGCCATTTACAAGATGCCCCCAACCAAAGCAGTCGGGCAGGCCGAACATGTACGCACCGCTCCCACGCTCTCCATACTCATGGTCGGTTGACCGACTCCTTGCTTTTACCTGCCACACGGAGCACCCGTGAGCCGAAGCCCAGCAAGAAAACCCAAATAGCACATAACGTATGCAAATAATATCGCTGGCATAATTCACTGATAAATAAGAAAATCATCAATTTAAACAAGCACGGCCATGCCGCCCCAGAGGCCTTACCAAAGCTTGGGGACTCGGTCATCACCGTAGGATAACTCATGTATCCCTTGGGTCCCACCCTGGCAATAGCATCCCATGTGCCAGGTGTTTCTTCCGGCCCCATTGCCGTACCCGGCCTACGCCGCTCTCGGCCTTAGCCGTTCATTCCATTACAATCACACATATAATACATTCAGAAATAACCATTCAAACATACAATAGTTCATCTAAGGTTACACATTTTCACACAATACAATCTAGGGCCATGCCCTGTAATCACACAGTGGGCCTATGCCCTATTCTCGGGTGTTACGGTTTCCTTACCTGTATCCCGAGCTTTCCGATGCACCACGGTCACGAGCATGGTCCACTAGCACGAGCCTCTCCGAAATCCTAGTCACAACACACATAAAACACTTTTAATACTAACCAAGCCCAAAACCACTTCCCGGGACCAATCCCGTACTCCCGGGACCTCTAAAACCTTAAGACAACACCCCGGAGACATCCCCCGAACCCCCAGAGCAAAGGCCTAAAATTGCCAAAAATGATATCCTGAAATTGGCCTTGTGCCGCGGCACAACTTTCTTGTGCCGCGGCACCCAGCAAGTCAGGGGCTCCGCGCCGCGGCACGCCTTCGCAGGCCCAGTATTCTGGGTTTTCCTTCGCGTTTTCCCGAGCTTCAACCTCTCCAAATCACCCCAAACCAATACCTAAACCCCAAAACTCAAATCCAAACTTCATATGAACAATCTATCAACCTATAGACACTAGAATCAAGATCAAAACATCAACACACCCAAGATCCACACCTTTGATCTCTAATTTCAACAACTAACCCAAAACTTAACAATGCTTAGCTTAGGCTTTAAATTCCTCAAATCAAAACAGAACCCAAACTTAAATGTGTATAAAACCCTTACCTCAAATGGAGAATTCACACAAAGCTTCCTTGATCTCTTCCTAGACTCCCACTTCTCCTTCTCTTCTTCTTCTTCTTCTTGCCCTAACCTTTCTTTCTTCTTCTTTTTCTTCTCTTCTAATTTTATCAAACACTCAAATGCCCAATGCCCAAACCGTGCCCCCCCTAAATCCCAGCTACAGTTTGTCTATTACCCTTGCCAAAAGACCATTTTACCCCTTCTTCATAACCCTTCCTAACTAAACCTTCAAGGGCACTGAAGTCCTTTCACTTCTATTTCATTTCTACCATTTTCTATCTAAAACTTGTTACTCAAAGCAGTTACAAATGGTTACCCAGGTTACCCAATTACCAATAACTAACCACTCATTCTCAACTCACTTATAAGATTCCCGAAGTACCCCTAGGCTCCTCCCGAGCCGGGTACAACATCCCGTTGTGACTTTTAGACTAACTGGCTCACTAGGACCGTCTCGATGCGTGCATTCTGATAATAACATCACACTCACATGGCACGATCACATAATAAAATTATCACAGTTGTGCTCTAAAATGGCCAAATTACAATCATGCTCATTCTAAGACAATCAGGTCTACATGCATACTAATTCACATAGTCATGCATCTCAAATAATCAAATAGTCATATAACGTGCAATAAGTCATAATCATGCATTAAATTCATAAAAGTCACACACAGAATCCCATTATGCCCTCCAGGCACACTACTCCAGGCCCTTAAGCCTTAATAGCGAATTTGGGGTCGTTACAATTCCAGTCCTCAAGGCCATAAGCTTGAAACTATCGTCTGTGTCCCTGGCTCGAGCAGCGATGTTTGTGAACCTGCTCAGGTAAGCTTTCAAGGGTTCCTCAGGCTGCTGCTTCACGTTTTCCAGGGTGTCGGCTTTGACGCGGGCAGCTTGAGAAGCTCAGAATGCCCTCTTGAAGTCAGCAGAAAAGGTTTTCCACGAGCTGATGGACTGCTTTTTACACTGCTTGAACCATTGCTTGGCTAGCCAGTCGAGGTGGAAGGAAATATCAAACACCTTAGCTCGGGGTCGATGTTGTGGGCCATCATCAGGGTGTTGAACATACCCAAATGATCCGACGGGTCTCCGTCTCCATCGAACTTAGACAAGTGGGGCATCCGGAAACCCGGTGGATACGTCGTGGCTGCTATGCTGGGGGCGAAGAGCTTGAGTTCGTCCCCCGAGTCATATTCATCTTTTTCCTTGTCTGACAAGAGCTTCTTCATCAGCTCCTCCATCTGAGCTAAACGCTCTAGGGTTTGGTCCTTACTTCCTTGGTTGTGCTGGGGCTGTTCAACAGCTCCAGTTCCATTATAAGCATTAGGCAGGTTATTTTCCCTCCAAGTTTGAGCTTGGTTAGGTGGGACACTCCCACTGTCACGTACTTTCGAAAGACCATCCCCTCGGTGAGTATGATTACCATTTCTAGCCAGATCTCCCCTTTGTGAGTTGAGGCGATCTCGAAGGTCGGCCTGAGGGGTGGCCCGAGGGCTTTGTGTCGTACTCAAGCGATTACGTAGGTCTTCACCGGACCTGCCACTTCGGTGGCTCCCAGTCCAGTAACTCCCATTTAAAAAACTCGGAGGCCATTGCTGAGGGTGAGGATCCGGGACTTCCCCACGCACTCGGCTGCGATTGGAAGGACCGACAGAAGGAGGATTTCTCCTGTTGCTCCCATGAGCCGGAATGTCCCGAACTGGATGAGGAGGAGATGGGTATCTTATTGGCGATGGGGGATGCCTAAATGGTGACGCGATCCTAGTCCCGTCTGGGTAGATCAAGTTAGGTCGCAGCCGCTCTACTCTACCACCCCCCGCATCCTGCGCTCGGTGGTCTGGCCGTGGTGCAGGATGGCTGCCCGGAGCAGGCTGTCTTCGCGAGCCCTCCCACGATCTCCTCCGCGAGCTGCCTCAGGCCCTTCTGGGTTTGTTCGATGGTAGAATCGAGCTAGGAGTTGAGGTTCGAACTGATCGACTGAATTTCCGATTGGCCCTAGGAAACTCCTCAAACACAGTTTCCTGGTGGTGGTGTGACGTGGGGGTAGAACTCGGAGTCGAGGCTCTGACTGATCGGCTGGGCCTGGACCGGTTATCCCGACGGGACTTGTGAGTCCCACTTTGCCTCTTTCCAACATTAGCGTCGGTTGTAAGAGGGGGTAACCTAGCCAAGACTTCTTCGATTTTCTTGTTTGCTCTTGACAGCTGACTCCTCAACTGTATGTTCTCCATCTCTATCGCCGTCAGGAAATCCGGGTTCGGATTTGGCGGTCGGGGTGCCGAACTCCCAGTGTCGCCTTGACCCATAGGCTGCTTTCCCTGTCACTGTTGGATCTCGGGGTTTTGTTCATCGGATAGGCGGCATGGTGGGCCTCCTGCCCATCATGTTGATCTGCCTCATTACCATGTCTCGAACGAGTAACCACCATGATCAGGTTTTTGCGATAGCACCAATCTAAATCCTCTCAATGAATGCACCAAACTATTGACTCGGTTCTTCGCCAACAGATAATTATACGAATAAACCAAATGGATTAGTGCTAATTATGAACCGTAATATGAAAATAGTTTACTTCTAGACTTAGGAAATTAATAACATGGGAAGGTGATCACTCCTTTCTTTTTAGGTGGTTCGAAGGTTAAAATCCCTCTAGTCCACTAGTCGATATTATTTATATCTCTTGACTATTCCTTACAGAGTGTTTCTTTACAAAAAATACGCCAACCCCTCGCAATGCCCAGGGTCTTGGTATTTATAGGGAGAGGATACCTGGGTTGGCAAAGGGGTCATCTCGTGATCTCTTTACCCTTCACATCATCTTTGTGATACTGATAATTAATTCCTAAAACCTGACAGTGAAGTGTGGTCTAATCAATAGGTAAGGAGGAATAATGGGCTGCATGGCCCAAACCAGTCGTGGGATGTCTGAATACGCACGTTTATACTGTGTGCCCGAGAATTCAGGAATGGAATACACGCGTGATGTCTGATATATGCACATTTACATTGCATGGTTATCTTCACAAGGGTTTGGGTGTCAGACTTGTGCCGCATCACGAGCTTGATGCAGCGCCAGCTCGTGATATCCAAACTGCTGACCCGCTGCCTTCGAGTGAACTGCTAACTCTCTAATCAGCTCAGACTGGACAGGTGGAAACCCGTAATAACAGCTCCGGGCAGACGATTTACACGTGGCGGATCGAATTAGGCCCTTTTCCAGCTCGTGGATATTTAGGGCGTACACAAGTAAATGTAGAAAGATGTAGATGAAGGGAATAATAGAAAATACAACTATTAACAAAAGATACAAATAAACTAGAAGTAGTAGAGAAAAGATATAGAGGAGATCACAACTCTAAAAGCAAAACATACAAGAAAAAGTGTAAATAGAAAAATAAAGAGAAGAAGATGAAAAGAAATAGTATAAAAGAAGAACAATAACAAAAAACAAACACTCTCACTCCCACAACCAAAGTGAAGAGCATTGGAGATCACCAACTTGAACAAGGTCTACAACCTTTATCCAAAAACTTATTTCCTCCTATCTCAAGTGCTAAGGGAACTCTTACAAATGGAAATAGCTCTCTGGAATAATCACGCATCTAGGTGATTTTCTATCCAAGTGCTCTAGTGGATAGAAAAATAGCGTGTCTAACAAGTGAGCAATAGACTCCTATTTATAGAGTTTTGAGACACCCTTTGAATTTCAAATTCCAACAACCCCCATGGCTGTTACCAAAGTTTAATTGGATGTTTATGGAATTAAAGTCAAGATTTGAGTGTTACTTGGTTTTTTGAAACGTTCAAAATTGGATAAAAGCGAAGTTGTAAAAAAGGCTATCGGCACTCCAGGTCGTAATCTGGGATATGCCTGGCTGTGGCCGCTGGCTTTTGTCCCCCAGGCCATAG
Source organism: Humulus lupulus (assembly GCF_963169125.1). Taxonomy (NCBI): domain Eukaryota; kingdom Viridiplantae; phylum Streptophyta; class Magnoliopsida; order Rosales; family Cannabaceae; genus Humulus; species Humulus lupulus. Next base: position 252,045,491 of record NC_084802.1, on the reverse strand, counting down.
CTTGGGATAATCACTGGTCGCGACCACAATGCATTTTAGCCAACCAATTTTCCAAAATTTTCCAAAACGTTCCAAAATCATTCCCACTTGATTTTGTAAATTTCATACACATTATGAGAGTTAAAATCACATCTCCAACAGCCATGTCACTTATGGCTTTGTGAAATTCAAACTCAAAATGTGTAACATATAATTTACACATTATTGGGTAATATTTTGGAGTTACAAATTTGTAACTGATTTTGTAACCCCAAATATGTTATACATTTGGATATTCACACTATCCAAAAAATGTAACTCTCATATATATATATATATTATGTTACAATATGTGACACACATTGTCATATTATTTAATCTAAAGATTATATTAAAAATAATATAACATTCCCCCACTAGATTAAATAGTTCACCATTGTAACACTTATTTAATCAATCAACATTATATTTAAAATATAACATTTTCCCCCACATGATTAAATAATAATTCTCTTATATAGAAGCCATTGCATTGGTGTATAAAGTAAAGTGTTCTTCAACTTGAACTTTACTATAGTGTAATTATCACAAAGTTTGTTGAAAATTTTCTTGCACTAGCCATTGAACCAATTTTCCATCATAACAAATTGGTGATAACACATACACCTTTTCTATGATCACTTGAGACCTCTTTGTCTCACTTTGCACCGTTAATGGCCATGTGCACTTTTCATTCGTGGACGTTCTTGAGAATACTCCCAATTTTCATGAGAGGCGACACCACCACTAAGTCCATATAGGTAGAACTCTTACATTATTATGTTACCATAAGATACTTGTTGTAACGCCCTACTACCTTAGAGCCGTTACTAAGTGAGTTTAAAACAGAAATTGTGCATCTAATTGACTCAAGTGGTTTCTAAAACCAAAAGTGTGAATAAACCAGAGTTTAAGGCTGTACTCTTTGAAAATGTTTAGTTTCATTAAAAACGTTAATTATAAAACATCTGGGATCCCAAAATAAGGTTTACAAAATATTTACAACTCAAAATAGATTTACACTTGATCAGCTATCAAAAGAATGGTTAAATACAGCCATATACAAAATGCCCCCAACCAAAGCAGTCGGGCAGGCCGAACATGTACGCGCCGCCCCCACGCTCTCCATACTCATGGCCGGTTGACTGACTCCTTGCTTTTACCTGCCACACGGAGCACCCGTGAGCCGAAGCCCAGCAAGAAAACCCAAATAACACATAACATATGCAAAGTAAATAGCTGGCAATAATTCACTGATACATAGGAAAACCACCATAATAAACAAGTACGGCCATGCCGCTCCCAAGGCCTTACCAAAGCCTGGAGTTTCGGTTCTCACCGCGAGGATAACTCATGTATCCCTTGGGTCCCACCCTGAATATAAGCATCCCATGTGCTGTGTTACTTTCGGCCCACGGCCGCCCCGGCCTATGCCGTACCCGGCCTCTGCCGCTCGTTTCATCATAATAACACATATAGTACATTCAAAATAAACATTCACACACATCATGGTTCATTTAAGTTTATGCATTTGCACGTAATACAATCCGGGGCCACGCCCTACAATCACACAGTGGGGCCATGCCCTAAACTCGGGTGTTACGGTTTTCTTACCTGTATCCTGTGCTTTCCAAAGTACCACGGTCACGAGCACGGTCCTTTAGCACGAGCCTCTCCGAAATCCTAGTCACAACACACATAAAACACTTTTAATACTAACCAAACCCAAAACCACTTCCCGGGACCAATCCCGCACTCTCGGGACCTCTAAAACCTTAAAACAACACCCCGGAGGCATCCCACGAACCCCCGGAGCTAAGACCTAAAATTGCCAAAAAGAGCTACCCTGAAAATTGCCTTGTGCCGCGGCACCACATCCTTGTGCCGCGGCACCCATCAGACAGAAGCTCCCTTGCCGCGGCACACAAAAACCCTGCCGCGGCACGCCTTCGCAGACCCAGAATTCTGGGTTTTTCCTGCAATTTTCCCCGAGCTTTAACCTCCCCAAATCGTCCCAAACCAAAACCTAAACCCCAAAACTCAAATCCAAACCTCATATGAACAATCTAACACCCCATAAACACTAGAATCAAATCCAAAACATCAATACACACAAGATCCACTCCTTTGATTTCAAATTCAACAACCCAAATCAAAACCCATGAAAATCTTAACTCAAGCATTAAATTCCTCAACCAACACAGAAAACAAACTTAAATAAGCATAAGATCCTTACCTCAAGAGTAGAATCCACCCTAAAAGTTCCCTTGATCTCCTTCTAAGCTTCCCACTTCAGCCCTTTTCTACACCTCTTCTTCTTTCTTCTTCTTTGCCCTAGCCTTTCTCTCCTCTTCTTTTCCTTCTCTTCTAATTTATCAAAGCCACAAGTGACCCAAATGCCCAAACCGTACCCCCTAAATCCCAGCTGCATAATGTCTATTTGCCTTGCCAAAAGACCAAATTACCCCTCCTTACTAATCCTTCTAAGCTAAACCTTCAAGGGTACTTAAGTCTTAACACTTTCATTTCAATTCTACCACTTCCTATCTTAAAACTTGTTACTCACAGCAGTTACAAATGGTTACCAAATTACCAATACTAATCACTCTTTCTAAACTCAACTTACAAGATTCCCGAAGTACCCCTGGGCTCCTCCCGAGCCGGGTACAACAACCCGTTGTGACTTTTAGACTAACTGGCTCACTAGGACCGTCCCGATGCGTGCATCCTGGTAAAACATCACACTCACATGGCACAATTCACATAGTATAATTATCACAGTTATGCCCTAACATGGCCAAGTTACAATCATGCTCATTTTAAGACAATCAGTTCTACATGCATACTGATTCACATAGTCATGCATCTCAAATAATCCAATAGTCATATAACGTGCAATAAATCATAATGATGCATTAAACTTAATAAAGTCACACACAAAATCCCATCATGCCCTCCAGGCACACTACTCCAGGCCCTTAAGCCTTAACACTGAATTTGGGTCGTTACAACTATCCCCTCCTCATGAGAATTTCGTCCTCGAAATTACATGAACAACTCGGGATGCCGCTCCCGCATATCTGATTCCAGTTCCCATGTCGCCTCTTCGACCTTGCTGTTTCTCCACAATACTTTAACCAAGGGGATGGTCTTGCTCCTCAAGACCTTGTCCTTCCTATCAAGGATCTGAACAGGCTTTTCTTCGTATGATAAGTCCCGATCCAACTCCAAGTTCTCATAGCTCAACACATGAGTAGAGTCCGAAACATACTTCCGGAGCATGGACACATGAAACACGTCATGAACTCCTGATAAAGCTGGAGGCATTGCTAACCTATAAGCCACCTCCCCAATTCGTTCTAGAACCTCAAATGGGCCAACAAACCTGGGACTCAGCTTGCCCCGAATGCCAAATCGTTTTACTCCTCTCAGGGGTGAAACCCTGAGGAATACATGATCACCAACCTGAAATTCTACGCTCCTGCGTTTCTGATCTGAATAACTCTTCTGGCGACTCTGGGAGGCGAGCATACGAGCTCTAATTTTCTCAAGTGCCTCATTGGTCCTCTGAACCATCTCAGGACCTAAATACCTTCTCTCACCTGTCTCATCCCAGTGAATCGGTGATCTGCATTTTCTACCATACAACATCTCATACGGAGCCACTCCGATAGTCGCCTGATAACTGTTATTGTACGAAAACTCAATCAGAGGGAGATACTTACTCCAAGATCCCTCAAAATCCAAGACACAAGCTCGTAACATGTCCTCCAGTATTTGAATTGTCCTCTCAGACTGTCCATCCGTCTGAGGATGATAAGCGGTACTAAACCGAAGCTGCGTGCCCATTGCCTTCTGCAGGCTCTTCCAAAACTTGGAAGTGAAAGTGGGGTCTTTGTCGGATACTATTGACCTCGGAGCCCCATGAAGTCGAACGATCTCCTTAACATAAAGCTCTGCATACTGCTCCACAGTATAAGTCGTCTTCACAGGTAAGAAGTGGGCGGACTTGGTATACCTGTCCACAATCACCCATACCGAGTCATGCTGACCCACGGTCTTTGGCAATCCTACCACAAAGTCCATGGCAATATCTTCCCATTTCCACTCGGGAATCCCAAGAGGCTGTAATAATCCTGCTGGCCTCTGGTGTTCCGCCTTAATCTGCTGACAGGTTAGGCATCTAGCCACATAGTCCACCACGTCCCTCTTCATGCCTGACCACCAATACAAAACCTTCAGGTCATGGTACATCTTCGTAGAACCTGGGTGCAAAGAGTAGGGAGTGGTATGAGACTCGTCCAAAATCTCTCGCCGAATGTCTGGATCAATCGGAACACAAATCCGTCCTTTGTACTTCAACAAACCCATCTCAGAAATAGAGAAGTCCTTAGCTGCTCCCGATAGGACGTTCTCTCTACGCTCAACTAACTGGGGGTCCTTTCCCTGTGCTTCCTTAATCCTCTCGAGGAGTGTTGACTGAAGAGTAATGTTGGCTAACCTCCCAACCACTAGCTCTATACCTGCTCTGGTCATCTCTCCTGCTAGTCTGTCAGATATCTGCCTCGAACTATACAACTGTCCTGGGCCCCTTCGGCTCAATGCATCAGCCACCACATTAGCCTTCCCAGGATGGTATAGGATATCACAATCGTAATCCTTTACCAGCTCAAGCCACCGTCTCTGGCGCATGTTCAAGTCCTTCTGGGTAAAGAAATACTTTAGACTCTTGTGATCAGTGTATATCTCGCACCTCTCTCCATACAGATAGTGTCTCCAAATCTTAAGTGCGAATACCACTGCAGCTAATTCCAGGTCATGCGTGGGATACCTCTGCTCGTACTCCTTTAATTGCCTTGATGCGTACGCTATCACTTTCCCAGCCTGCATCAACACGCATCCCAGACCCTGTCTGGAAGCGTCACAGTAGACCACAAACTTCTCATTATCTGTTGGCAGGCTCAGCACTGGTGTAGTAATCAACCGCCGCTTCAGCTCTTTGAAGCTATTCTCGCATCGATCTGTCCACACAAACTTGGTCTTCTTCCTTGTCAATTCTGTCAACGGAGTAGCAATTCTGGAGAACCCCTCTACAAACCGCCGGTAGTAACCTGCTAGTCCAAGGAAACTTCTAACTTCAGGAACATTGCTGGGTCTAGGCCAAACCCTCACTGCTTCCGTCTTACTTGGGTCGACCAGTAACCCATCCTTACTGATAATATGGCCCAAAAATGAAACTTGCGATAACCAGAACTCGCACTTACTAAACTTGGCATATAGCTTATGCCCTCTTAACCGCTGCAACACTAGACGCAGATGATGCTCATGCTCTGTCTCTGTCTGGGAGTATACTAGGATATCATCAATAAACACAATCACAAACTTATCCAAGTAATCCTTAAAAATTCTGTTCATCAAATCCATAAATGCCGCCGGGGCATTGGTTAATCCAAAGGACATAACCAGAAATTCATAATGCCCATACCGAGTCCGAAATGCAGTCTTTGGTATGTCCTCATCTCTGATCCTCAATTGATAGTAGCCTGATCGGAGATCAATCTTCGAAAACACTATACTCCCTTGAAGCTGATCAAATAAATCGTCGATCCTAGGCAATGGATATTTGTTCTTGATGGTCAGCTTATTCAACTCCCTGTAATCGATGCACATCCTGAGCGATCCATCCTTTTTCTTAACAAATAAAACTGGAGCACCCCACGGCGAGAAACTCGGTCTGACAAACCCCAAATCAAGTAGTTCCTGCAGTTGAATCTTCAATTCCTTTAATTCTGCTGGAGCCATTCTGTAAGGTGCTTTGGATACTGGCTCTGCTCCCGGAGCCAACTCAATGACGAACTCGATCTCCCGCTGTGGCGGCAACCCCGGCAGATCTGCTGGAAACAAGTCTGGAAACTCGCAGACGACTCTGGTTTCATTCGGTCCCACTGCCGCCACCTTAGAGGAATCCACTATACTTGCTAGGAATCCTATGCAACCCTCTTGCATCAGGTCTCTAGCCTTTAGTGCCGAGATCACAGGTACCCGCGGTCCATCCACCGATCCCACGAACACAAAGGGTGCCTCGCCCTCCGGTTCAAAGGTCACCATTCGTCGCCTACAATCAATTGTTGCTCCATATCGCGTCAACCAATCCATCCCTAGTATTATGTCAAAATCGTCCATATCTAGTTCAATCAGGTCAACAAACAATTCTCTACCATCTACCACTACTGGTAAGGCTCTAACCCACCTCCTAGAGACTACCAGCTCTCCTGTAGGCAATACAGTCTGAAAACCCCTAGCATACAAAATACTAGGTCTACACAGCTGATCAATCACTCTAGCAGAAACAAATGAGTGCGTAGCACCAGAATCAATCAATGCAGTAAACAAGGATCCAGCGCTAAAAATCTGACCTGTGACCACTGATGGGCTGGCCTCTGCCTCAGTCTGAGTCAAGGTGAAGACCCTAGCAGGCGCGAGGCTGTCACCCTGCCTAGGCTCCTCCTTCTTAGCCTGCGGGCAATCTTTCTTCAAGTGGCTGGTGCTTCCACAAACAAAACATGCCCTGATGCCGGTACCCGCTCCAGAGGCGGACCGGCACTCGCCCTGATGCCGTCGCCTGCATCGAGGACACCATGGATAACTCCTCCAGTTGTCATTACCGCCCTGGCGGCCACCCACGGAACCGCGAACCCTCCTGTCGGAACCATAGGGAGTAAATGAGTCTGGTACTCTCCTCTTCTGCTCACTGGGGCCGCTGCCCCGACTAGGCCCAGAAGAAGAAGGCATTACCCTCCTGGTATCACGCCTAGCAGCGCTATCCTTCCAGATCTGATCCTCAGCCCTCTCAGCAGTGAGGGCCTTGTCTACCACTTGCGCATAGGTAGTCTCTGGAGCCATTGTAATACTCACGTCACGGGCGATCATTGCACCTAATCCCCGTACAAATCTGTCCCTTCTGGCCATATCAGTCGGCACAAGCTCTGGCGCAAACTTCGCCAATCTATCAAATACCAAGGCGTACTCAGTGACAGATAACCTGCCCTGAGTCAGACTGTTAAACTCATCCGCCTTCGCCGCTCGAACGGCTACGCTGTAGTATTTCTCGTTGAAAAGGCTCTTGAATTCCTCCCAGGTCATAATAGCAGTATCCCTTCGCTGCCCCACCACCTCCCACCATATTCGTGCATCATGTCTAAGCATATAACTGGCACAATCAACCCTATCCCTTCCTTCAACCCTCATGAAGTCCAGGATTACCGACATTGTACTCATCCACTGCTCAGCCTGCAGTGGGTCTGCTCCCCCCTCAAAGGTAGGAGGTTGTTGTTTTCTGAATCTTTCATATAGAGGTTCCAACCTGTTCCCAGTCACAGGTTGAACCGGAGCCGGTACCACACTAGGCGGTGGTGGTATCACAGTGGCCGGTGGAGGAGCTGGTTGCATGTACTGACTAAGCTCATCCTCTGTTTTCTTCAACCTAGCCTCCATCTCTGCTAAAATCTGTTGCCAGTTCTGAGGAGCAGGTGGAGGGTCCTGCCCCTGGTTATCATCCTCGGCCTGAATGCCGCGGAGTCTCGATGATTGGCGAGGCATTGCAACTAAATGCCTGCAATCAATGACACCGCTCATTAGGCATGATAACAAGGTCCAATTTCCACCTCTCAATCTCAACAACAACCAAGATCAATCGACCAAAGTGCCATACAAATATCATGCAGCATACAACGGGCCTTGCCCTGGCATCATGCATATGTTATTTCAATGATCATGCTCATAATAATTTAGGCAGGCACACAAAGCATTAAACACATATTCATGAATATATCAACCGATCATACCAAACTACCCTGAGTCGAGCTTTTCAATGGCAGCGTGCGTACATGTTCGGTCGATCTCCAGAACCAATAAACCTTGGCTCGCTCTGATACCAAGTTGTAACGCCCTACTACCTTAGAGCCGTTACTAAGTGAGTTTAAAACAGAAATTGTGCATCTAATTGACTCAAGTGGTTTCTAAAACCAAAAGTGTGAATAAACCAGAGTTTAAGGCTGTACTCTTTGAAAATGTTTAGTTTCATTAAAAACGTTAATTATAAAACATCTGGGATCCCAAAATAAGGTTTACAAAATATTTACAACTCAAAATAGATTTACACTTGATCAGCTATCAAAAGAATGGTTAAATACAGCCATATACAAAATGCCCCCAACCAAAGCAGTCGGGCAGGCCGAACATGTACGCGCCGCCCCCACGCTCTCCATACTCATGGCCGGTTGACTGACTCCTTGCTTTTACCTGCCACACGGAGCACCCGTGAGCCGAAGCCCAGCAAGAAAACCCAAATAACACATAACATATGCAAAGTAAATAGCTGGCAATAATTCACTGATACATAGGAAAACCACCATAATAAACAAGTACGGCCATGCCGCTCCCAAGGCCTTACCAAAGCCTGGAGTTTCGGTTCTCACCGCGAGGATAACTCATGTATCCCTTGGGTCCCACCCTGAATATAAGCATCCCATGTGCTGTGTTACTTTCGGCCCACGGCCGCCCCGGCCTATGCCGTACCCGGCCTCTGCCGCTCGTTTCATCATAATAACACATATAGTACATTCAAAATAAACATTCACACACATCATGGTTCATTTAAGTTTATGCATTTGCACGTAATACAATCCGGGGCCACGCCCTACAATCACACAGTGGGGCCATGCCCTAAACTCGGGTGTTACGGTTTTCTTACCTGTATCCTGTGCTTTCCAAAGTACCACGGTCACGAGCACGGTCCTTTAGCACGAGCCTCTCCGAAATCCTAGTCACAACACACATAAAACACTTTTAATACTAACCAAACCCAAAACCACTTCCCGGGACCAATCCCGCACTCTCGGGACCTCTAAAACCTTAAAACAACACCCCGGAGGCATCCCACGAACCCCCGGAGCTAAGACCTAAAATTGCCAAAAAGAGCTACCCTGAAAATTGCCTTGTGCCGCGGCACCACATCCTTGTGCCGCGGCACCCATCAGACAGAAGCTCCCTTGCCGCGGCACACAAAAACCCTGCCGCGGCACGCCTTCGCAGACCCAGAATTCTGGGTTTTTCCTGCAATTTTCCCCGAGCTTTAACCTCCCCAAATCGTCCCAAACCAAAACCTAAACCCCAAAACTCAAATCCAAACCTCATATGAACAATCTAACACCCCATAAACACTAGAATCAAATCCAAAACATCAATACACACAAGATCCACTCCTTTGATTTCAAATTCAACAACCCAAATCAAAACCCATGAAAATCTTAACTCAAGCATTAAATTCCTCAACCAACACAGAAAACAAACTTAAATAAGCATAAGATCCTTACCTCAAGAGTAGAATCCACCCTAAAAGTTCCCTTGATCTCCTTCTAAGCTTCCCACTTCAGCCCTTTTCTACACCTCTTCTTCTTTCTTCTTCTTTGCCCTAGCCTTTCTCTCCTCTTCTTTTCCTTCTCTTCTAATTTATCAAAGCCACAAGTGACCCAAATGCCCAAACCGTACCCCCTAAATCCCAGCTGCATAATGTCTATTTGCCTTGCCAAAAGACCAAATTACCCCTCCTTACTAATCCTTCTAAGCTAAACCTTCAAGGGTACTTAAGTCTTAACACTTTCATTTCAATTCTACCACTTCCTATCTTAAAACTTGTTACTCACAGCAGTTACAAATGGTTACCAAATTACCAATACTAATCACTCTTTCTAAACTCAACTTACAAGATTCCCGAAGTACCCCTGGGCTCCTCCCGAGCCGGGTACAACAACCCGTTGTGACTTTTAGACTAACTGGCTCACTAGGACCGTCCCGATGCGTGCATCCTGGTAAAACATCACACTCACATGGCACAATTCACATAGTATAATTATCACAGTTATGCCCTAACATGGCCAAGTTACAATCATGCTCATTTTAAGACAATCAGTTCTACATGCATACTGATTCACATAGTCATGCATCTCAAATAATCCAATAGTCATATAACGTGCAATAAATCATAATGATGCATTAAACTTAATAAAGTCACACACAAAATCCCATCATGCCCTCCAGGCACACTACTCCAGGCCCTTAAGCCTTAACACTGAATTTGGGTCGTTACACTTGTCTTCTCAAGACTTAGTTCTATTAAGAAACCTCTCGGTTTTAACACTCAAATTGGTAACTCACAAGTACTCATATCTCAAATGGGACTATTTTGAGTACAACTAATATTCACTTGATTGACTTGTTATTACCTATTGAACCTAATACTAGTTAAGTATTTAACTAGTATTAAGATCGGTTACCATCAATCGTGAATCTCTTTAGAGAGTTTAAGTCCCATCCCTCAAGATGAGGTAGCCACTAAATCTCTCGTTGGAGGCTTAGGGAAATGATTCGCCAAGTTTTCACTTATTCTCACATAGGATATGGAGATGACTCCACTTTGAATCAATTCTCTTACACATCGATGTCTTAGACTAATGTGTCTAGACTTCTCATTATACACTCCACTGTATGCTCTAGCCAATGTTGCTTGGCTATCACAATGTATTAATATAGTGGATACATTCTCTTTGATTAGGGGCATCTCCATCAAAAGATCCCTTAACCATTCTGCCTCTTTGACAGTAGCAACTAGAGCTATGAACTCTGCTTCCATAGTAGAGTGAGATATATAGGTTTCTTTCTTGGAACCCCAAGAAATTGTACCCCCGCCAAGTGTAAATACCCAACGAGTGGTGGACAGGTTGTCCCCTAGATTGGATATTCAACTTCCATCCGTATACCCTTCTAAGATTGAAGGAAATTTGGAGTAGTGAAGGCTTAGTCCTTTGCTTTTCTTAAGATAACCTAGGACTCTCCCAATAGCCTTCCAGTGATCCACACTTGGATTACTTGTAAACCTACTCAGTTTAGTTACCGCAACAGCTATATCAGGTCTAGTACACTGAGCGGCTTACATAAGACTCCCTATAGCACATGCATTTTCCAATGGAGTCACTGCTCTTCCCTCATTATTCTCTAGTTTTACACTATGGTCGAATGGAGTATTGGCATCTTCAAGCGTGAGATGGTTAAATTTGTTCAATACTTTCTCAATATAGTGGGCTTGCCCTAAAGAAAAACCCCCACTATTTTTCTTCACTTTGATACCAAGTATGGTATCAATTTCTCCAAGATCTTTCATCTTGAAGGTTGATGATAGAAACCTCTTCATTTCTACTACCCCTTTCATGTTATCACTTAAGATAAGCATGTCATCCACATGTAGGCAAACAATGATCACATTTTCCTTACAAGTTTTGGAATTAAAACACTTGTCTCCATTGTTATGCCTAAATCCATTAGACATAATGGCTTGATCGAATTTCTCATGCCATTACTTTGCAGCTTGTTTCTATCCATATAAGTATTTTACAAGTCTACACACTTTGTGTTCATATTTTGGTAGGATAAACACTTCGGGTTGTTCCATATAGACATCCTCATTGAGGTCACCATTAAGGAATGTCATCTTGATATCTATTTGATGAACATTCAAGTTGTGTATAGAAGCCAAAGCGAACAAAATCCTTATAGAAGTTGTTCTTGCAACAGGCGCTTAGTTATCGAAATAATCAATACCTTCCTTTTGCCTAAACCCTTTAGCTACTAATATAGTTTTAAAGGTTTGGATAGTGCCATCAGTGTGATATTTTCTCCTAAATACCCACTTACACCCAATTGGTTTAGGCCTCGGTGGGAGGTCTACCGATACCCAAGTATTATTAGAAAGAATGGAATCTATCTCATCATTGATGGCTTCTTTCCAAAATGCACTATCTCTATATTGCATGGCTTCTCTATAAGTCTTAGGATCATTCTCAACGAGAAGTACAATTGGAATTTTCCTAATGACTTCTTCTCTATTTCTTTCTACTATGTAGAATGAAATTCGTTGAGAATCTATCTCATCCAATCCTAGACTTTTCTCTTTTCTAACCCTTTGACTTCTTCTATGTTCAATGGGTTGCTCTACATTCGTTTGAGAATTCTCCTCTTGAGAATCATTTTTGGAAGTAGATGCTTGAGAATTGTTCTCATATAACAAATCCTCCTTTAGAGATGTTGAAGCTTGAGAATTGTTGTCACATAACATGTACTCAAAGAATTCAACTTCCCTAGATTCTATCACAACATTAGACTCTAGGTCTAATAGCTTATAAGCTTTACTATTATTAGCATAACCAACAAAATCACACTTTATGGCTCTTGAACCTAACTTTGTTCTATTAGGTTCATTTTTCTTGCAATATGCAAGACACCACCACACTTTGAAGTAAGCTATATTGAGTTTTCTTCTTTTCAATTCACCGTAAATTGTCACAGATATTTTGCTGCAAATAGTTCAATAGAAATAAAAAAATTATTTAATAGAAAATTAAATATATAATAAAATTTAAAATACATAATTGTCTCAATTGATAACAAAATAGTCCACATAATCTACAATTAATAATTGTCTTAATACCTAAAATTAATAAAACAACTCTAATCTATCCTAAGCGCATAACATCATCATCATCGTCATTGTCATCTTGAAACTCAATGATAGGGTCTAGTGGAGATCGTGGCAAAGGTGCTGACGACAACCCGCCATATCGGAATGTAGATTGATGAGGCAGTTGGGGACGAGATTTCCGAATATCTCCAGAACTATATTGAGGCGATACTAGCGGGGGAGCCTGTGTATGCGTGTCAAGATAATCTCCAAACATATATTGAGGCAGTGGTAGAGCTTGTGAAGGTCCAGTTGCATACATCTCCCACCATTCAGCCACTTCATTCGATCTAATTGTTTGAGGTGGTGGACGGGATTCGGGAGATGGTAAGACGAAAAATCAATGTATGTTGTCTACTGTCTCATCAAGTTAGATATCATCTTTTCAAACACGCTATTATCATTAGATTGAGCGAGCTGGGTGTATGACAGCGACTGAGACTGTGCTCAAGCCTGAGATTGATTGTTGGAGGCCCATTTCCCCTTCAACGTGCGACCCACTCCTCATTCATGACCAGGACGTTCACCTAACACTTTTCTCATGATCGTCCTTTCATCGATTGTGCTTCGTTCATAAGAAATGGAAGACGAGGCTTGCTAGTGCTGCACTTCAAAATCTTTATACACCATTTCCTATTTTACAGAAAAATGTCAATAATACATCCAAACCATAGTGGTTTTAAGGTAAAATAATGAGTTAATTTGTAATGCCCTGGATAACCAAGACCGTTACACTGTGTGTTTATAATTGTACAAGACTCACTAATCAAGTCATTTAGTTAAAAATGTGACCCTAAAGTCATAATCGAGTTAAGGTTAAAAGACTTTTGTCATAAATAGATAAATTTCCATTTATATAAACGTTTGGTACATGGGATCCCAAAAACAGGGTTTAAAGGACAATTACAAAATTTCAAAAGTCATATACATTCACAAGCCAATCTAATGGAAAAATAAACATTATAGGTTTTCTTGTCCCTGTACTATCCCTCGGCCGTGGCGGTCGAGCAGCTAATTATGTACATCTTGCCCCCAGAGCTCTCCAACTCAGGATTGGTCCACCTTACCCTTGCCTTTACTTGCACCACGTAGCACCCGTGAGCCAAGGCCTAGCAAGAAAACCATGATACAAAGCATAAACAATACAAATAATCAAATGATCCATAAAGAAGTTAACCAGGTATTCAACACCATAAGACAGACATAAAATCAATGCTAGAAACCAAAAAATCACAAACCATTTAAACCAGTATTCAACAAGCTATAGGAAACAACTTCACAACAGTAAACACATCATAGTCATCATACAATATCCAAGGTCGACGCCCTTAGGCCGCACCCTTTATTTAACCCACTGAATACGACTCGCTTAGGCCGAACTCAGTGATTATTTAGCTAACCTCAGCTCTCAGTGGCCGAGTCGCGTCCTGTGCATAAATATGAATTCTGACACTCTTAGGCTGTTTATTTCATGCTCAGAAGGCATGTCATAATCATACAACATTGTATTCGAATATAAGGAACCCTAGTCCCAACATTGCCACATAAACGGGTGCAGTTTTCTTACCTTTTACACTTGCTCTAGATTTCAAGAGACGACCCCTAGAGTACGATCCTGTCCCAAAGCCCAAGTGGTCACTAATCACAAACCATAAGTAGCACCCTCATTATAATTCGATTCCATAAACCAATTTCAGGACCAACCCTAAGCTCTCGGGAACTCCAATTCCACCAAACGAGGTGGTGGAATCAACCCCCGAGCCCTTGGACAACAACCCTGAAATGTACCCAAAAATCAGGTTTTGAAAGTTGAGTAGTGCTACATCGCCACCTGATGGGCACTACATCGCTAGAATCAGAGACTCTAGCCCCCCAGAAACGCAGTCTTGCGCTATAGCGCTCCCAACCTAGCGCTACAGGGCTAGTACCAGAAATGCAAATTTCTGGGTTTCTCTCTTCGACCCTCCTCGAGCCAAAGCTCCAAAAATCCTCCCCAATCACAAGCTAAACAAAAAATTGAGCCCATAAATCACTATGGCTCACCCAAAACAACATAATAACACCACAACTTAGCTAACAACCTCATCAAACACAGAAATAGAAACTGAGCTTTGAAGCTCAAGAACACTAACTGAAACCCAGAAAACTCAAGACAATCAAGAGCTAAAACTCATTACCTTAGAGAGGAATTCGACCCTAGGCTGCCTCCAATGCCACTCCAAGCTTCAACCCTCAATTCTCAAGCTAGTGTTCCTTAACTTCATCCCAAAAACCCAGTTTTCCAAAATTAAACTCAGAACTTACAAGAACAAGTGAAATCCTAAAACCAGAAAACGAAATTCTTACCAAAATCCCAAATTCAAAATTTCTAAGAGTGGATGGTTGCTAATCCCTTCCTCAAATTGATTTCACTCTTAAATTCCTTCAAAACGCAACTCTCATGACCTATGCTCTATCTATCTCTTCTTCAAAATTGAAGCAAATGACCCAAGAAAAAAAATATGGAGGAGCCTAACACGTGAGAGTCTTTTCCTTTAGTTGTGGGTTTCTAATTTTAACACCAAAAGACCATTTTACCCCTCCTCAGACTAATCCATACACTAATCCTCAAGGGTAGCTAGGTCATTTCACCATTCTAACAGAAATACCACTTTTCCCTTCTTATTTCACTAACACCACTAACACTAAGGTTACTAATAGTTACCAGTTTCACATCTAAATACAAATTTCGTAACTCCCTGTTAACACCATGGGACAGGATCTCCTCATGCCGGAAACACCGCACATAACTCAAAATCATACCCTCAACGGGTTCAAATTACAAATATGCCCTTCTAAGCTAATAAGGGCCCACATGTATATTTAATACTCGTAAACATGCATTTAATCATTTATTCACATATAATAATATAATCATGCATTTAAACATTAAATCATACATATATACCAATTATGCCCTCCCGACACACTATTCAAGGCTCTTAAGCCTTATTAGCAATTTTGGGTCGTTACATAATTATATTCTTACATAGTTCGTTCTCGCCTAGTCATTGACGAAGTCTTCGTTCTCCTTGATGATGTGAAATTGCTTCAAACTTTCAATGTAACTCAGTAAATTCCCAGATTCTGGGTTCTCCTAAACACAAATAAACAACTTATTAAATAATTAATTACTTAATGAAAAAAATAATTTTTTTGCTACTTACTCTATCGTGAGGGGCAACCATGAACGACTTCGATCCTTGAGTAGAAGGATACTTCATCAATTTCCTATTGGTCAGATTCTTTTCGCCCTATTTAATCATTTTCTCATCTATCCATAAGTCGATACGCTTTTTTAATTTTCAACATTAACACTAGTGTAAGGGTTATAAAGGGCCCACTCTAAGTTCTTATCTTCACCATAAAACTTCTTGAAGTGCGCCTTCTGACGGGTTTTCCTATCACAATATTTTATGCTACCACCATCATTTACAACCTCAATAATCTGATCATAGTCTGACAACCCTGCTATATGAAAATACTACTACATTTTGAAAAAAAAACAAAATACATTAGTAAAATTGCACATAACACATATTGTTTAGAAATATATTTTAATTATTTACCTTTACAGTGGTGTAAAGTAGTTGTTTGTATTGCTCTGGCACTGATTCCCAATTCACATAATAAAGTGGTAATTTGTGAGTCACTGCATTCTCGATACAACGTGTGAACCATGCTCCCCCACTGGCTGATAAGTGTATGACAAAAAGTTATTGGAAGTGGCTTGCTAGTGATGCGCCTCACCTTTTCGAGATCCTGGCCAATCCTTACTCCACGCCCTTTACGCGGACCTATTTTATTTATTTTATAAAACAAAACAAAAACATGGTGAAATAAAAAAAACCAACTCACTTAATTATATAAAATTAAAAAGAAAACACTTCATTACCTGACTCACAATATGAAGGAATCCTAGTATGATCGGGGGGAGGATCACCACCTGCATCTCAACCATGGGAGTGTGCGAATTCAACTGACATCTTTATAACAGATGCATTTATTGAAATATGACACAATTAGTTAGTGTTAATGTGAGACACACAAATAGATAGATCACTAAATAATGACACATTATTATTTATGAACATCTCACCTGAGCTCGTGCTTGACAACTATCTAACTCCAAGATCAGAGTAGGTTCAGAACACCTAAAGTTGGGTCTGACCATTATGAGTCTCGAACTCTATTATTACCTTAAGTGTTGGTCAGATAGTGACTTGTATACCGTGTACGAACTGGATTGAATCTCGAGCTGCTCTCATGGTTAATAACTAGATATTCTACTTGGTTATTTTTCCACGTATTTATCTGCCATTTGTACCCGAGCTGAGTAATTAAACTCGTGCTAAATTTAGGGTACAACACATATATAAATAAAAAATTATACTATATAGAGTAATCACTATGACCACTACTTGAAGCTACATTAATGAGAGACACACGATTACTATTGTCATCATCAAATGGATCATTATATCGAAGAATGTTGAACGAAAAATTAACTCCATCTTGCTTAAAATGATAATCAATTCTTTTTTTGCTTTCTCCGTATCTTTTACGTTCAACGTCCTATAGCACAATTGTTTGAAGAAATTCTATTAGTAACTTCCGAACACCAATTGTAAGTAATTGTTGCATTATCAGAAGACAGTCACGGGACTTCCACCCAACAATGTTTCTTCCATTATCAGTCACTTTCTTCTTCCAATTAGAACAAAATAATTTGGAAACTTAATTCATTTTAGAAACTTGCAAAATTGTCGCCTCTGTTCTAGAGTCAAAACATACGGAGCATACGACTTCAATAGCTTTTTGTTCTCATCTTCGTAAATCCACAATAATTTCCTACATCCCATGTTCTTGAGATCACGTCTTGCATTAGTAGTGTCCTTAGACTTATCATTATCCAATAATGTTCCAAGGAGACTATTGCATACATTTCTCTCGACATGCATCACATCTAGGTTGTGTTTTAACTAGTTTGAACTCTAATATTCAAGTTCATAGAAGATACTTTTTTTTCTCCAATTACTTTCCTTCGCTCCTCGTTTGCACTTCACACCCCCAAATCCACCATGTTTACCAGGAACTTGAAGTGGGAGAACATTGACTTGTTCTAAAAAAATTTGGCAAGTAAACTTTGTCGGAGGACATCTTTTCTTAACATGGTCGTTGAATTCTATGTTCTTTCTATACTTATGATTATTGCCCAAGAATCTCCTATGGTCGACATAAGATGTCTTACCAATCACTCGGATGGATGAAGTATCTTCTTTGCGTGTTGGATAAGCTTCGTTTCCCTGTTCACTCCACCTACACAAACTGCTGCGAGTAGGAAAATAATTAACTGTCCACATAACTATTCTTTATGTCATATCTTGTGTCTACACTATTAGTCCACAACTATTTCAACTCATCTACCAACGGTCTTAGAAATACATCCACATCCTAACCAGGTGATTTTGGCCCACGAATTAAGAGAGGCAACATGAAATACTCATCCTTCATGTACAACCATGGCAGTAGATTATAGTTGGTCAAAACCTCTGGCCACATACTGTATGATAAAATAATGGTGCCAAATGGATTAAACCCATCAGTAACCAAGCCTAAACGAACTTTTCTAGCATTTCTTGCAACCTCTGAATGTCTGGCATCAAAGTCCTTCCAAGCAGTCCCATCAATAGGATGACACATCATCCCATATTCTTTCGATCTCCCAGTATAATGCCATATGTTGTCCTTTGTTGTATGCCTTGAACTGTACATTCGTTTTAACAGAGGGGTCAACGGAAAGTGACGCATCACCTTTTTCCCCTTCATCCTTTCATTGATCCATCTACTACTCTCACATATCAGACACGAATCTTTAGTTGAATGCTCATTGTAAAATAAGCAGCAATCATATTGACACACGTGAATTGATTAGTACCCCAACCCTAACTTACTCAGTTTCTTTTTGGCATCATAGTGTATTAGAGGAATTTTATTATCTTTTGGAAATGCAAACTTTAACAACTTCAACAATTCATCAAATGAGTTGTTGGACCACTTCCTCTTCACTTTCAAGTCCATCAACTTCGCCAAAAAGTTGAGGGATGATATCCAATCACAACCCAGATACAACTCGACTTAAATCTCGTCGAAGAACTCGTCATAATACTGACCCATTTGGTTGCGATCCACACCATCTGGTTTGTTTGCATTTGATGGTAAGATGAAATCGTCAACGACGTCGATCATCTCACCTACATCTTCACTTCATCGTGGAAAATCCACTATTGGTAACTTTCTTGAAAACCCCATCGAAAGTCATATCCCTCTACTGTATCTAGGCGATGGAACCTCATGTTTAGGCATTTGACACACGGACCTCTAATATTTTCGTCACTGTCTTTATGTTCCTTCGCCATATTAAAAAACGCTTGGAGATCATTCCAATACTCATCACTGTTACGATTTCTAAAAGACGTCCAACTCTTATCAATCGACATTTATGATACACGAATAAATCACAATTAAATAACATTAAACTATGTGTGGTTGCATGCCTTATCCACATTTTCACTCCATTTCTATCAAGGTAAAAAAATACATATAGTTAGATCTATACTCTTAATATTGTTTCATATACTTATAAAATTTGGCAACACCTCCTTATAGTTCTCATAAGTGGGCAGACAAAAATTAAGTCTACCCACTTACAAGAATAAATAAGGAGACACATACCAAAAGTTGTACTAATGAAATAATAAAACAAGTTATAGATCAAACAAAGGTATACAATAAACCCAAACTATCCACACAGACAAAAAAGTCTTGGATAATTCAAAGAGGCTTATTTAAGAGTTATTATTGACTCAACCTCTTCGAATTGGTCTAAGGTATTTAGTGATTAAAAATAATTCAAAAAATTATCATTAAGTGATATTAGTCGTTTCTATCCTATCTTGGGTAATAAAATCTTACGACCAAAGAAAAGCAAGACAAATAAAAAATGGTGTTATGATGTTTTATGATTTGTTCAGTTTTATGATATTTCCTTATCTTATATATTATAAAAAGTTTAAGTTTAAAAAATTATTAAATATAATTAAATAATTTATTTATTTATTATTTCTCAATTTTATTCTCTATAGTGTAATTTTATTGTCTAGTTTATTTTGTAATGTTTAATTTGAATTAATTATTAAATTATGTCTTCACTTAATTTTATAATAGTTGATAAAAATTTATATCTTAAAAATTTTATTTTATTGTTTAATTTAATTATAGATAAGATTTATTAATTACTTTTAACTAAAATGATTAATTATTAATTTTTTTAGTTTTTAATTTTTATATTTCTTTAATTACTAAATATAATTTTATCATTTATTTTATTTGTTAACATTTAATTTGAATTAATTATTAAATTAAGTAATTTGAAATAATTAATTAAAATTTTTATTTTATAATGGTTCGTAATAATTTATTTCATAAAAAGTTTATTTTATTGTTCAATTTGATTTTTTAATTAATTATAGATCAAATTTATTAATTAATGTTAACTTCCTTCCTTTTCGCTATCAACTTTAATAAAAGAGAACATAAAAGAAAATGAAGATGACACAGAGTTTTTATGTGGTTTAGGTTATAAAACAACTCTAGTCCACGAGTCTATTGTATTAAGATGCTTAAAGCTTGAGAGATCAAGCTCCAATGGACGTTTTAGGCACTGTATATGCAACCCAAATTATACAATAGTCGAACCTATTACAATTGGGTATCCCAACCCTATTTAAAATGGCTGGGAATAATTAAGGGGGACTTTAATAATTATATCTCTCATAGTGATGTGACTTTTTTTCCAAATTATTACAATTCTCATGATACTAAACTGGAAGGCCTATACAGATTGCACATGACCCATTTACGAGGTATCAACCCACCACTTTTTTGGGGGACTTGCTGCTGACAGTGTCAGAGAGTGGCTATACATATTCCTGTGTCGGGCGGCGCATTGAGACATGATGTTTGTATTGTGTACGGAAACGACACCACTACACGCAGAGCATGGAACGTGTCAGGAGGCTATTGGTGGTCCCAAGATGTTGTGCTTGACAACTGACATCATTCTCTAGGTGTGAAGAACCATCACACTATAACTCTTCGACTAAGAGACTAAAGAATACTTTGCTGGATCTAAGGAAGCCTTCTCCGGGGTTGGGGCATGCATATCTCCTGAGAATGGTTAGATAACTAACTTCCCGAATCCATGAACACTCAACGAGTGCCACGCATTGTCTTGACGAAAACACATACAACATTTGGCGCCCAAGTCTCTCTCAACCTTGGATGGTGGAGACTTAACCAGATGAGTGTCTCAGGGGGTTTCTCAGTGGGAAATGCTTAGGCTGGACATTTCCTCATACCGAATTTTTGGCCTGTATATCGAGGCGAATTAATAACGGGTCTTTTCCCCATTGCTTGGCTCATATTTTATACCTAGCACATCCTTTTACACTATACCTGAAGCGTCCTTTCTCCCACCTTTTTGATCATGATCCACTCCTCAGCAAACCATGACCGTAGGATTACTCTCGAGTACCTACTCCATAGGTAATCAACGGCTAGAGATCAATCACTTCCCTTGCACGTTTTGAGAGTATAAATTTGAATTTTTGGCTCCTCAATATCACTTATGTTCGCTTTGGAAACTCATAGCCTAATCTTTCCTGTGCTAAGCACCTTTCTCACAAGATTCCATTTTCGCAATTCCTTTCTTCTTGGTTTGTGGCCCTGGACAGTTGGAGAGAATCATGATACCTCTGGGTAAACAATGCAAGGTAGTCCGTGTTCACATGAGATACAACACTTACCGAAGCTATATTTTAAGTAGGTCCCTTTTTCTCTTTCTTTTTTCATTTATGCGGATGTTTGAGATTGGGTATGACACTTGACATAGATAGGCACTTGAAACAGGTAGGTTTTAGTCATATAAGATTATTTGAGATGCCCCATAAACACGGGCTAGCACCCACATCTTCCATGCAAGCCTTTGGGGTGTTCTGACAATTTCTAGCCCTTCTATTGCCAAAAAATTTGCCTTTGAACGCTCAACCAGATTTTGGGAAATTTCTAGAGCTTAGTGATTTTTATGAACTCTGGTGACGTTTTGCAGGAACTAACATCAGACCCCGAGAACGTCCTTTTTCCTTAGAAATTATCTTCATTCCTTCTTCCCGAGCATTTGTCTTAGGGTTTCCTATGTTTTGGCCTTCTTTTCTTCAGTCAAAATACCAACTGCTTAGTTTTTGTGTCTCAGATGTCCGAGGAACTACATCAACTTCACGAGCAAGGGTTTTACGACTTCGATCAAGAGATTCTTGAGATGGCCCGAGAATAAAGTAGGCAGCAAGGAGGCGCGAGGGCGGAGGCCCGATAAACAGCTAGGGAACTGGTAGTTCATGGGGATGGCCCACTAGCGGAAAGGCCAATGCCACTAGCCCAAAGGGGGATGACCCTGGAGGAAGTGAAATGGACCCCCATTCTGCATCCCACTCAAGAGTACAAAGCTGATGGGTTTAAGGCAGAGAAGTATCACACTTTGCTCCGATACCCCGAGGCCTTGGAGTAATCATGAGGCACTACGGGATTTGCGAAGAGTGCTTGGTGTGCCTTTGTCGAGATTTCGAGAGGGCACACCACAGTGTTAATGGTCTTGGTGCCTGGAGCCAAGCACATTTGATGGCTGGAGTAACCTTGCCCCTACACCAATATTTCGTGGACTTCTTGAAGTTCATGGGGATAGCTCATTTTCAACTCACCTCCAATGCCTATCGGGTGCTAGTGGGGATGTATATCTTGTAATGGAGGAGGAATTGGCCTGCCCCTTTGTCGACAGAAATACTTTATTTTTATAGCTTCCCTAATAACCCGAGAAAGAGGAGCACCCTTGACGGGTTCTATGCATTGATAAAGTACGTCAGCCCGTCACTCAACTACAAGCCCCTCACATCAACAAGAATCATTCTTGAGATTTTAAGGACTACTTCTTCTTTACGAATGAATTCCAGACTCGTAATAACTCGACCCTCATCCCCGATTTCTCTAGGGTTGGTGATTATCCTCCTTAAATTAATTTTCTTTTCCTTTTATCATGCCCTATATACTTAGTCTTTTTACTGAATAGGTCCATTCCACCGGAATTCGAATGTCCAAGTTTTTGAGGACCACCTTTAAGATCTGAGTACTCTTCTCGAGCAGGATTTGGAGCACAACTTCCTGGTGATGGAGGAGAATCTTTTCAGGGTCGGGCTCATCTGTCGAGGACAAAGGATCAACAAATTAGAGCTGATAAGGTACTGGCCCTCCAAGAAGTTTTGGGAGCTGACCTCTTGGCACATCCACTACATTGATGGCCGCGCCCTCGAGTTACTTAATCAAAGGTTGCAAGATGAACGAATGGAGAACGTACGGGCGATCGAGGTGGCTCGTGAAGTCCAAGAAGATATGGAGCTCGAGGCTGAACTCAAGGAGGGCCTAGAGTGTTCTCTACTTGCTCCAAGTAAATCTCCCATAGCCTTATATCATGCTAAACATGTAACGACCCAAATTTGCTAATCGAGCTTAGGGCCTGGATTAGGGTGCCTGGAGGGCAATAAATGCTTTAATATGCTAATATGTGGATTTAAGTGAATATATAATAATGATGCATGTTTAGTTGAGTTAAATGTGCATGTGGGCCCCGTCTGGGTATTAGGGGCATAAGTGTGATATAAATGTGATGAATGTTATATATATGTGATATGTCCGTGCAGCACGATCCGAGACAATCCTGGGGAGCGGTTAGCCAGAGAGTCACAACGGGATTGAGATTCCGACTCAGGGCGAGTCAAGGGGTAATTTGGATAGTAGGTGTGTTATGGGGTTATCGGGACATGAAAATAAATATTTGGAGATATATTTGAGGATAGAATGTCTAGGAGGGAGTATTAGGGAAATATACCATTTTGCCCTCGGGGACGTTTTGGTAACCCGAGCCTTGAGGTAACCCTTTAGGCTTAAGTTAAATAAAACAAAGTAGAGGAATAGTTGGGAAACTTGGAGAAACCGACATATACACTCTTTGACAGCTGAGATAGCTTTCAACTTCTTTTCTTTTTCACTCTCTAAGGCAAATTCAAAGAGAAACTTGGGGGAAACTAACTTAAAGCAAGGAATTAGGATGAGGAAACTTAGGAGCTTGGAGCTTGGGGATTGAGGATCAACTTCAGGGATTGAATTCAGCAAGGGGTAAGTTTTAATTACAGGATTATGCTTAAATTTGCTGCTGGTTTGTAAGAGTTGCATGTTGGATGAGTTTGATTTTTTTTAAGTGATTTAGTTGAGCTTTGGAGTAGGATTTAATGGGGTTTTGATGTGAATATTGAGCAGGAATATATGTGTTAATTATCTGGGTTTGATAGATGAGCTTTGGGTGAGTTAGCTTGAAGAAAGTGCAGGGAAGAAGGTGAGAAAATCTGGGTTCAGTGGTGAGGGCCGCGACCCTAGGAAGGGCGCGCGGTGGCCCGTGTGCGCGCGCGGCCGAGTGTGGCCGAAGAGTTCATGCGCGCCGTGGTGCTTGGTGCACGCGCCGCGGCCCGTGTGCATTGCAGGGGTGTGCTAGCCTCTGTTTTGAGGCTAGCCGCGGCTCTTGAGGGTGGGGCCACGGCTCTTAGTGCCAGCTTATGTTTTTAAGGGTGTTTAGACTTGGGAACTCAATGGCTAAGGCTCGGGATGGATTTTATCACCCGGATTGATAGAATTCAAGGTCTCGGAGGTTAGGATTATGGCTTAAAGTTATTTATTGGATTAGAACCTGATGGATGGATATTGTTAATATGTTGTTACTAGGGTTTCGGCGAGGCTTAAGTTAGAGGACTGTGCTCGGGACATCGGTGCTCGGAAAGCTCGGGACTCAGGTAAGAAAACCCTTGTTTCCATAGAGCTTGTGTGTAGGGCTGAGCCCAATGTGTTTGAATAGAATTGGTATGCAGGGCTGAGCCCAATATGTTAGAACTGCGGGGCGTAGCCCTTTAACTGAATATGCTAGAATTTTGTACTTGTTTGCTATGCTATGTATGTTATGATGTGAATGGTCGGCAAGAGCCGGGAACGGTGTAGACCGAGAACGGCGAAGGGCCGGGAACAGAGTTGGGCACAATGAGTGCAAGGCCGAGAACGGCAAGGAGCCGGGAGCAGCGTTGAGCACGTGGTGTGCGAGTTGCCAGGGCGAGTCCCTAAAAGGATACTTGGGATATCCTCACGGCGTGGTCCACGAACCCAGGGCTTGGTAAACACCTGGGATGGCTAGGCCGTATGTGTTTAGCCATTGGTGGCCTGTTTATATGCTTGTTGTATATGTTGCATATGTTATCTGTTTTTGGGTTTTCTTGCTGGGCTTCGGCTCACAGATGCTCTGTGGTGCAGGTAAGGGTAAAGAGAAGGCCAACCAACCATGAGCATAGCAGGCGTGAGGCGGCGTGTACATGTTTGGCCAGCCTGGCTGCCACAGCCAGAGGATTTTGGGGGATGCTTGTAAATAAACCTAGATTTTGTCGTTTAGTCGACTTGGTTCAGTTTATATGTTGTAAATATTTCTAAACTGTATTTTTGGGATCCCAAGTGTAAAAATTTTATGATTTTCTATGGAAATTATTATTTCTAAAGTTTTTCCTTTATTTATGGCTTAATTACACTGTTTGACCTAAAACCTCGATTAGCGAGTTGGAAGCATGTTTTTAAACTCACTTAGTAACAGCTCTAAGGCAATAGGGCATTACAACATGTAGGGGATATGATAAGTCTTGAGCACGTCTGGGCTTCTCCCTCACTTCTATGTTGTGGCCTAACTGTGGATCGGCACTGGACTAGGGAAGAGTTCCAAGATTACCAAGATCTCATAGACGTCTATCTCCACCATTCGAGGAGGAAATCACCTCCTCGGGGCTTTGTAACCCCAGACTGCATGACATCCTTTTCTAGCTGGTTTAGTAAATATGGTACCAACCTAAACTGAGATGGGGGAAAAAATTAGGCACTGTTTGCACCAAGAAATAATTGATGGTGGGGCTTCTGAGAAGCCTTTATTGTTATTTTATTTTGACTATTTTGAATTAGTGCTAACTGTTTCCTTGTCCTTTCAGAACACATGGGGCTTGCTGATATCGCCCTTTCAGCTCTTAGGCTGGGAGCGCCTCCGGGCTCCTCCATTGCAGGAGGACAACCACGTCCTTGGGAGGAACTGGACCTGTCCCCGCCGGCGAAGAGGCAAAGAGCCTCTACACCTCCTGCGGGAGGTTCAAGGAATGAGATGGCCCATAGTCCTGGATGTCTCGTCCTCCTCTAGGGCTGGGGATGAGGTCCTGGGCTTGGACAAACATGAGTCGGCATCTCGCACCCAACTTCTGGTGTACCCTGAGAGGTATGAATGAGACTTGTTGGAGCGTTATTAGGTCATGCTCCAACTGACTTTTTCACTATCAACTTTAATAAAAGAGAACTTAAAGGAAAATGAAGATGACACAAAGTTTTTACGTGGTTCAGGTTATAAAACAACCCTAGTCCACGAGTCTATTGTATTAAGATGCTTGAAGCTTGAGAGATCAAGCTCCGATGGAGGTATTAGGCAGTGTATATGCTGCTCAAATTATACTATAGTCGAACCCGTTACAATGGGGTATCCCAACCTTATTTATAATGGCTGGGGATAATTAAGTGGGACTTTAATAATTAATATCCCTCATAATGATGGGATTTATATCCCAATTATTACAATTCTCGTGATACTAAACTGGAAGACCTATACAGATCCCACGGGGCCCATTTATGATGTATCAACCCACCACTTTTTAGGGGAACACGCTACTGACGGTGTCAGAGAGTGGCTGCATATCTTCCTGTGCCAAGTGACACATTGGGACATGCTATTTGTGTTGTGTACGAAAACTACACCACTACAAACAGAGTATGGCATGTGTCAGGAGGCTGTTGGTGGTCCCAAGATGTTGTGCTCGACAGCTGCCATCGTTCTCCGGGGGCGGAGAACCATCATGCTATAACTCTTGGACTAAGAGACTAAAGAATAATTCGCAAGATCTAAGGAAGCCTTCTCCGGGGCTGGGGCATGAATATCTCCCAAGAATGGTTAGCTAACTAACTTCCCGAGAATCATGAACACTCGATGAGTGATACGTGTCATCTTGAAGAAAACACGGACAACAATTAGTAATAACTAAAATTTATTAATTATTAAATTTTTTCATTTTTTTAATTACTAAAATTTATTTTTATTTCTTTAAATGTTAAAATCTAATTTTATTGTTAAAGTTTAATTTGAATAAATAATTAAATTAAGTTAGTCTTAAATTAATTTAACCTTTAATTTTACAATAGTTATTTGGTAATTTTATTCTTAAAGTGTTTAATTTATTCTTTAATTTAATTAATTATAAGTCTACTGAAATTTTAGAAGCATAGCGACTATATTTCTACCTATCTCAACATTTTAAACCCTGCAAATAATACTCAAATCCAGTCCCAGAACATAAATATTTAATATAATAAATTAGTAAAAAAATTCAAACCAGAATAATATTTTACTCACATATTACTAACATACATTAACCAAATAAATCAAATATTTAAATAAATTTACATTAAACTTTCAATATTAATTTTAACTAATTAAATAAATATTTCTTAATAGAAAATCATAATCCAAACACAATATCATCTTTTTTTTCTATTACTAACTTTATTATTTTTTTTTATAAAAATACTAACATAAAAAATATATATACCTCTTGGTAGTGGGCTCTCTAGGCAGTGGTGGGATCTCTCGGCAGCGGCTGTGGCACTGCTCTGGCGTGGTGGTGGTAGTGGTTGAACCAAAATACAATGGGGGTTAGAGTGATAATATTAATAATAATATATTTTATATAAAAAAAATTGATAGACATGAAATGTTACTTGTGGTAGCCGTCTCAATGGTGTTGGAGGTTGGAGTCGTCAGTGGTGCTCGGATCCGATGAGAGAAAGAGAGTAGAGAATGTTTTAGAGAGAGAAAGTAATAGGTTTAACTTTTATTTGGAATTTGGGATGGGGGGAGGCTGGAGTTGCAGACAAAAATGAAGAGGAGAGAGAGATAAATCGTAGAAATGAGGAAGAAGGAGTGGCTCTAGGTTAAATTGACGCCATTATTTGCAATGAAAATTTTTGCCGCAAATGCCACCATTTTCACCGCATATATTCTTTTTCATTAGTAAAAAGTGAAATGGTGTTGTTCCACTTAAAAATAAAAACCCTAAATTCATTTGCAGCGAAAATATTCGCCGCAAACACTACATTATTTAGCTGCTAATAAATAATGAAAAAAAGCTTGCGAACTATTCCCACCAAATTATTTCAGCATCATTTTTCATCACTGTTATTTGCGGTGAAAAAAACCGCCGCAAATAGTAAGGTTTCACTGCAAATAATTGAACGAGAACCCACGATAAAACAGTGCACGTGCGAGCCTTTTGCGCCATTTATTTTTCATTATTTGTGGTAATTCACCACAAATAGGATAGATTCGCAAAAAATGCCAGAAATCCCATAGATGTTTGGGGGATAGTTATTTGCGGTGAATGACTATATTCGTTGCAAATGATTGGGTTATTTGCAGTGAAATAAGTCCACCGAGAAACACATTAAGTTTATCAGCTATTTAGTTCTAATATGTTCAGTTATATTTAATCTGCGTATTTATATTCAACCAATAATTTATTAATTTGTAAATATGTTGCAACACATGCTAAAGAAAGTAAAAACATATGAGTTCTCTTCAAAATGGCAAGGACGATATGGGCAGTCTTGCTGTACACTAATCTTTGAATTACACCATTAAATCCATCTTCTTCTCGGTTGGCTACTAGCCATTGAATTAGACTTTTGCTTGTTTGACTTGAGACTAGATCCTATAAACACGCCATAGAAAGTTACACAACAACTAGAAATGTGCCGCTTTATAAAAATTGGTTGAATCCCAAATTTATATTATTTTAATTATTATTCTATCTAATTTTAATACATAAATTATGTAACAAAAAATTAAACATTCTTGTTATGTTATTTCAATTTTTATTTTTTTGAATAAAACTCAAGCTACTTAAATATAAACAAAAATAAAATAAAATAGCAGTGTAGTATAGAACATAGACAACCTAGCATGTAGAATGAAATTAAAACCCAAAATTACATGATTGATATTTTTAATTTATCTAATAATTTTCTAAAAATTTCCTAATTAATTCATCTAATTATTTATAAAATATATGATATTTTTTCATGCATAAATTATTAAAAAAATATATTAAATTGAAGTGAGTGGGGCAGCGGCTCCGCCTCGTCCGTACATAACTTCATCTATGTGTAAGTATTGTGGCTGCCAATGGTAGTTTTACAATACTGAGAGTTCACACTACGTAATGGTGTTACTAGAAGAACCTGTAATTTAGAGTGCAAAAGCTACTATAAAACTCACTGTGAATGCACAGAAAATAAATTTTATATTTGAGATATATTTTTCTCTATGGTAATAATATGTGATACACGAGAATGCTATAAAAGATATGTAACAAAATAAATAAATTTGGGGTTATGTTATCTTAATTTAATTATTTTTTGAATAAAACTTAAATAACTTAAATATAGACAAAAAAAAATTGTAGTGCTTATAGACTGAAAATAAAACCCAACATTAAATGATTGGTATTTTTAATTTATCTTATTATTTTCTAAAATATTTCATAATTAATTCATCTAATTATTTTATAAAAAATTTGACAATTTTTCATGAATAAATTATTGTAAAAAATATTAAATTGACGTGAGTGGGGCAGCGGCTCCTGCCAATGGTAGTTTTACAACTCTAAGATCATGAATTTATTTTCTACAACTAATTAACTGAATGATAATGTTCACGGTACGTAATGGTGTTATTTATTAGAACAACCTGTAATTTAGAGTGCAAAAGCTACTATAAAACTCAGTATGAGATAATAGAAAAAAAAAATTTATATCAAAGATATGATTAATAGTTCTCCAAGAAATATATGAATTTTGAATGAGTTCAAAATAACTATATATATATATATATTTATAGATACCAACAAAAAGAAAAAACACATATTTTTCCACTCTAAAAGTAGTAGCAGTGGTGTCAAAAGTGTACAAACTTTAAAAGAGAAAGAAAAGGCATAGAAGAAGACAATATGGATATGTGCTAACTTTATTCCTAAATATGAGGCTTTTGGGTCAACGAAACTCTTGATCTTTCTTCAAAATAATAATCTCCTTGTGAAGAACGCGGACTTCGTATATATATACACGTACATATACATATACAAGGACTTCGTATATATATACGTACATATACATATACTAGTCCCTGGTAGGCACGTACCTGTTAATTAAAAAATTACTTTTTTATTAATTTTTGTTAGTTATTATATTTTAACATTTTTGTGAAAGATTATTTCATTTTTAATTGTTTAAACTATTTTAATTCAATTTTTGAAAATGAAATTATAACAAATAAAATGAGTAATTATCTAAATAAATAATTCAACTTGTACCCTTTTTTCATGTATCATTATTGTTGATTTTATTTATTTATCCATCTATTATTATTATTACTGCATTGCTTATGTTAATTACGCAATATATTTTACAAAATGCATATACCTCCGTGTATAAAGAAATAAAATGCAAGCACTGTATAATAGATTAGTAATTTATTTTATTACTTTATTGTAATTTAAAATTCATATGTATATATAAAAATTATAATAAACAAATTTAAACTTAGAATATACAGGATAATAAGTGTGTAGTTTGTTTAATAATATATATTGTTATTAACTGATGTTGTAGATTAAAAATTTGAGAATGAAAGGAATGATAAGCAATATCTAATCCCAAAGTATGATTTCCTTCTATTTTATTAAGAAAATAAGAATAATTTATTATATAGTAAATTAACATGTGAAAAAGTTAATAAAAGAAAAAAAAAGGAAAAAGATAAACAAAGAAGAACCTTATTAACATAATATATAATTAAATAGAAAGAAAAAAAATACAACACAAGTCGCTGAGAAATTTTATTAATTAAAAACATGAGAAAAAAATAATTTAAATATTTGTTTAAGAAAGTTATATATTTAATTGCCTACACAGTCCTACAAAGTATAATAAATTGTGTACATTTTTTAAATAATAATATATAATTTTTAAATTCATATAATAATATTTATATAAATGTATTATTATTTTATATAATGGAGATAATAAAAGAATGTATGATAAATATGTGGCATATGTATAATAAATAAAAAATTAGAATTTAAAAAATATAAACATGTAAATTTCTATTGAAAAAATCACTATTTAAAAAAATAGAAATTCAAAAAGACAAATGGACAAGATGAGAGAAATAATCTTTTATGAATAAGAAATATTCCTAAACTATAACATTTATGCTTTTATATATTACTATATATTCGGGAATTTTTTATAGGGCTTCACTTTAAGCTCTACCGGTAGGACTTTCAGTGTTTACAACCTGTGAATAGTTTTCGGAGCAATTTTTTTTTATGACCGTGTATATTGTAGCTATTTAGAGCATCCTACAAATTTTCATAAAATTCCGAATAGTTTACAGTACCGAAAACTAGGTTCAAACATGTTATTGCATGCGTGACTAATTTTTTTTATGCGCGTGGAAAACAACGTGTTTGAACTTAGTTTTCGGTACTGTAAACTATTCGGAATTTTCTGAAAATTTGCAGGATGCTCTAAATAGCTATAATATATACGGTCATAAAAAAAAATCGTGCCGAAAACTGTTCACAGGTCGAGAAATACTGAAAACCCTACCGATAGAGTTTAAAGTAAAGCCCTATAAAAAAAAAATATTGTGATATATATATATATATATATATTGTGACCAGGAGGGGGTAATTGGAATGATTATCTCTAGAAGTCGACCTAAAAAGGACAAAGAGATGTTGGTTTCAATATATTTGTTTTAAGAATTGGTGAAGCTTACAATTGGCTTGATGATAACGATCTTTATTAAAGAAGAAAAGATACATATAGTTGAGACTTAGTAAGATCCAGCTGTTATTCAGCTCTTAAACATTTATTAGTTTATGGTCACATTTTAATGAATATGCCTTTTGGTTGGTACCCAATATATTAATTATATCATATTATATATATATTTGACTCTTGTGTGTCCTGACTTGTCTTCGTGTTTCTATCACTAGCAGCACCCTATAACTTTTTGAATTATTAAGTACTTAAGATGGCTAACTACTAGTAAATATAAATCAGTTTCTAATGTGGCATGATGATTTAGTGCGATAACTCATATATACATATTTTTTAGGAAAAAAAACATAGGAACATATACTTGTATAAATAATCGTAAAAAGAAGAAGAAAAGTCTGAGGATGACGTTATAACAAAAATAATATAATATTTATGGTTACCAAAACAAAAGTAAAATGTAAGTAGTAAAGATTACTTCATGATGATGATGCCAACATGATAATAATATTTGTTGTGCTAGGCACAGGGGTGTTGAGTTGAACAAAAATCAAACCTTTGTTTAATGATTAACCTTTTTTTTTTTTTTTTGAGCTCATAACAATAATAATTGTGCCCACGTGCGCATACAAGTAATTAAATGAGAAAGTTTACTATATGAATAATATTCATTCCATTTCGAGTACTACAATAGCAAAATATATCTCTATGGTCCTCTTCTTTCGAATTATGATTGATGGAATACTTTTATTACTAGTATTCGCTATCTAAATTATATTACAGGCTTGGACTACGTAGTCCTTGCTTAGCCATTTTAGGTTGGGAAATTTTACAATCTATGCATGAACAATGTAGACTCATTAAAACATATGCCAACATTAGTAAGTATCCAAAAACTATGACATTTTGTAAAATATTGACTTTATTGCCCCTCTCATTGTAAAGAGTCCCAATCTCCCTCTCTCTGTACGATGATACCACCGCCACCTACCACCACCACCACCTACCACCACTACTTCCTCAAGACGAAAAAACAACACATCTCAATGTCGCCACCACCGTTATTATCCTCATACCATTAACGTCGCCACCTCCACCGCCATTGAAGCACCATATCCAATCTTTCTCTTATTTTATTTTTTTAGTTTTAATCATTCAAAATGTAATCCAAAACATAAACCTAAGAAAAGAATGACTTAAGACAGTAATTTATAGATTTCAAACACCCTTGTACAAGATTTTGGATTTTATTTTCATTTTTTTTCTTCTTCAAGTCAAGAATTTTGAAAATTTCACAAAAAAAGATGTCTAACGATGCTGATGCGATGGTGTCTTGAAAACATGATTTTTTTTAGCCAAAAACAATGTCTAACAATGCTAGTGCGATGTTGACTTGAAAACATGGTTTTTTGGCCAAAAACGATGTCTAATGATGCTAATGTAACCCATGTGATGCTAAAGTGATGGTGTATTGAAAACATGATTTTTGGCCATAAAATAATGCCTAATGATGCCCGTGCAATGCTCTGCGACGAAATTTAATAAAAAATTTCATGATGCATAACTTTTCACTCGGATATCAGTTTAAGGAGATTTTTTTTTTTTAATTTGAGTATTTTTTTTTTGAGATCTATATGTTTAGAATATGTAGAAGTGCAATTTTTAATTATGTTGAATACAAAATTTTTAGCCCAAAAACCATGTTTTCATTGCAATATCGCACTAGTACCGAATCAGCATCGTTAGCATCGTTTTTAGGCCTAAAAATCATGTTTTCAAGGAAAAATTGTATCAACAACGTTGTGCATTGTCAGGCATTGTTTTTTGTTTTTTTGCCAAAATCCATGTTTTCAAGGAGTCTTCGCAACGACATCGCAATTAAAATTTTGTATTTAACACATTTAAAAATTGCACTTCTACATAATCTAAACATATAGTTCTCGAAAATATACACAAACTAATATCCGAGTGAAAAGTTATGTTTCATGAAATTTTTTATTGAATTTCATTGCAGAGCATCGCATTGGCATCGTTAGGCATTGTCATTTTTGGAAAGAAAAAAACCAAATTTTCAAGGCATCATCGCATGAGCATCATTAGGTATTGTTAGAAATAATTTTTTTGTAAATTTTCAAAGATCTAGATTTGAAAAAAAAAAGCAAATAAAACCCAAAAATCTTGAACAAGAGTGATTGAAATCTATAAATTAGTGCCTTAAGTCAATTTTTTTCTTGAGTTTAAGTTTTGGATTGCATTTTGCATCATTAAATCTTAAAATAATGAAGAAATAGCTTGGATGGGGTGCTTCAATGGCGTTGGAGGTGGCGACATCAATGGTGATGAGGCTAATAACGGTGGTGGCTGCATTGAGATGTTGTGTTTTTTCGTCATGGGGAGGTGGTGGTATCGCCATAGAGAGAGAGAGAGAGAGAGATTGAAACTGTTAATAGTGAAAGGGCCAATAAAGTCCATCTTTTTTCCTATAAAATGGCATATTTTTGTGATGCTTACTAATGTTGGCGTATATTTTAATTAGTATACACTTTCATGCATGAAGTATTAAAAATCCCTTTAGCGGACAGTATGGATCGACCCACGAATCAAGATTCCCGCCCCCCCCCCCCCCCTAATTTTGGTATCTAAATTAATTTGTTATCTAATATATGCATACCCAATTATTTAAAATAGGAAAAATACAAGTTTGGTCTTTGTATTTTTGCTGAATACTTGATCAATCATTATGTTTCGTGAAATGAAAATTCAGACCCTGTGTTTTGCAAAACAGATTGTAACACCCTAATATACCAGAACAATTACCTTGTGTGTTTAAAATAGTGCTTAACTCGTTAAGCAAGTCGTTTGGACTTAAAAGTATCATTTAAAGATAAAACAGTGAACTAAAACGCCAAAGTTTGATAAAAAAAGATTCAAGTCATTTAATTTGAATGCATAAAAGTTATATGAGATTCCATTTAGTTTAAACAAAAATATAGTTACAACAAATTATTCACAAAATAAGTCAGCCTAAGCGCAAAATTAGACTTTTGACTCAAGTCTATCAGATAACTCAACCTCATATGTTCAGCAGGCCGAACATGTCCACACTCTCGCCAAGACCTCCAACTCAAGGCTGATCTAGCTTTCCTTTGCTCTTACCTGGATCATAGAGCACCCGTGAGCCAATACCCAGCAAGAAAAGTTCCACAAGGCATAAATAATAAAAGATCATATAGATAGATAACTACTCACATGATTAATACATCATGTCCCACATGTATCCATCATATAAAGAATGTTGACGATTTTTTTTGCCAATAGTTGATTAAGAAATCTGAAAAAAGAGAATATTAGGCTTTTGTAAAACGTAAAATAAAAGCACATGAAATTTTACATAATTTAGTGGTTAAAATCCACACAGTCCAAGAGTCTACATTATTTTGTTTATGAACTCTTGGAGAAATTGTCTTAAACAATTTATGCAGAGTTTTTGCATACAAATTTTTTTCCTCTTTACTGTCAATTCCCTCTATATTTATGGGTAATTGATGGACAATTTTTGGTAACTGTACAATATTTGGTAACTTACAAAAATGGGTAACTTCCCAAATACATAATTCCTTAAATAAGCTAAATGTAGTTATATCGAGCATTTACTATATAATGATTACAAACATTTATGGTATATAGTGAATCTCATAATCTATGGGAATTCTTCCTTATGCGCGTCACATTACTGCTGCGAGCTTAACATGATCCTCGGAGTAGAAGTTATACACGAAATGCGATATGACTCAATTGACAGTTGTAGCCTGACTATGGCGATCTGGAAGACGTGTCACAAGCCTTTATGGCGATCTACAGGATCTCACGCTATCTAGACTTGGTGACGCAACCTCGAGCTGTTTGATTTGGAATTGATGAAATGTTTTCAGAGTACTAACCCTTCATTTATTGCTTGCCAACTGTACCTCGAACAAGTCGATTGAGATCATATCTTTAGGGTACACCATTTTCCCCCCAAGTCCCTGCTTGTGCATGACGTCACCTCTATCATGCACAATAGGGGCTTTTCTACTTCCACTGTGGGAAAACGTGACCACCTACCTACTCGAGTGTAAGACATGTGTCTGCTTGCTATAGGCGTCTATCCAGGTTTCGAGTACTATGACAATTGTCTTGTCAACTTTTTTTGTCGTTTCGTTTATTTAATCTTTTCCCTTTGATCTTGAACTGCTTTAATCGTGTGGCTCTGATCTTTCCCCAAAATTTATGTGTATGTAGGAGAACACGACCTGAATTTCACCACCTTTGCATGCGAATTTCCCTCTCTTCTCTCTTCCCAGAAACCCTCGAGTATTCAGAGCTTTATTTGGCGATCATTTCCCAAAATCTTTTTGTAATTTTCAATGTTATATGTTTCCCCTGCACCTCAATCATGAACCAAATCGTAAGTATGTATATTTTATCTGTTTTAAACTTTTTCTACACGTTTATGTACATGTTTATGAAGTTTTCTAGTTCTTTCTTTTTATTTTAGTTCTGTATGTGATTCAGTTTGGGTTTTGGTACGCCGAGGTAGATAAGCCATCTTATAGGGAAAAAAAATGATAGAATGTAAGGCACAAAATAGGCAACTATCTGGGTTTTGAGGTTGAACGGATAGTGATTGAGGCCAAAAGATTAACGGTTTCGGGTCTGAAACTAGGTAGCTTAAGCGACATGGTTCTGGGGTGGTTTTGCATTAAACCCGCCTTTCAAAACCACCGTTCTGACATGCGACTTCCAAGGTGATAGTTCTTCCCGAGATTAGGGTGCGTAAATTAGGTACACACGTGGATACACATATTAGGATTTTAGATACATTTTCAACCTGTTCAAGCTTTAGTTCGATTAGTGAAGCCTTTAATCCTTAGGTCGTCCTTTCCCATGTTCTTAAAACTACATTACATCCCTAGGTCAGCTCTAACCAGTCGTTTTGGAACCAAGCGAGCTAAAAACATTAAAGATGAGCAACAAAACTGGAAAAGCGACCGTAGGTTCTTCCTCCCAAGATAAAAAGGTTGCCAAAACCCCCATCCCCCACTTTGGACCAGTGATGGAGAGAAAGTTTGAGGTAAATGCAAACAATTTTTTCATGGCCGCGAGGATAGTCGCTCGTATAACTTTGAAGCCCTAGCTGAACAAAATAATGAGGGGCCATGGGATCAAGAAAAATTCCAAATTTTCCGCGCAGCCTGCACTGAAGGGCGAGCGAAGCTGCAACCCTTTAGAGGATAACTTTGGGGCCTAGAGTGATGAGAACATGAAGGCATGTGCACTCCTTCCTCTGAGCTCATACTTCAAAGAATTTATGAATTTCACAAGGCTCGCCCCATTTCCATTCCCACCAAACACATATGGCCTCCTTGCGGGGCTAAAATATTTATTCCTGAAGAACTAGTGGGAGGACCCTATTCTAGAGGATATTTTATATTTTTTATGTCTGAAGGCCAACCCAGACACCAAAACTGAAGGTGACAGATTCTATTACCTCACCCGGTTCCCTAAATTTTCCAACATCATCGACCTCCTGAGCCATCCAAATGATTACAAGGACCAGTTCTTCATGTCAAGTGGGTTTCTGACCTGCGAGCACCGCAACTTTAATCGACCTCGTAAGCATCTTTGATGTAACCCTTATTTGAGTTTTTATTGCTAAGTGTTAACTTATTCTGATCGAGCTATTTCCTTGTGTGCCTATTTCTAAAAGATGCAAAGCTTCTCAGGTTCGCTTAGGTCAGTACCAAACCCTCACTACTGCTCCTCCTGCTGATAAGGAGTCTGAGCAGTAGTGAAAGATGCTACCATGCCGGCATGTGGTTTGATCAAGGAGAGTTAAACCTTGGCCAATAAACCTCGAGGTCTTAAGAGACCTCTAGCAATTATTAAGGAGATCAAGGAAGAAGAAGAAGTCATGCCTTTGGTTTGTAGAAGGAATGTTCAATGTGGCAAAAATAGTAACCAAGGTCGTGCAGAGTTGGGGATAGTAGACGACACCTCTGACCATGGTAATCCTTATAGCGAAATTGACCGAGCTGCTGCTAGTTTTGTATTAACCCGACACGATCTGAGGAAGGTCGTTACTAGGAACCCTGAGGATCTAGACATGACGTCACTCTATAAAGACATAATATCACTCATTCTCGTAACAGTTCATACATGCATATATCCAAACCATAGCATATCATTAACCATACTATAATAGTATGAATAATGTCAAGCATAAATCGATAAGTAAGAATGAATACAAAACATACTATCTGCATGCAGGTGTCCACTGTTCTTACCTTAACTCCAGCAATTAATTGATAACAACCCAAGTGTGATCTCCTTCAAGCGTCGTTAAACAACCCTTTGTCACAAACAATAAAGTGTAGGTTTAGTTTCTCCTTAAACCAAAACCTACCATTACTTTCACAAACCAATCTAGGGTCCAATTAGACCTTAAACATGTCTGATTAAGTCCTAAGAACCTTAGCTTAAGATCCCCTAAGGTTACCCATCAAAATCCATTGAAATCACTTACTACCAATATTAGATCCCAATTAAGACTCTAAAATAGTCACATACAAACTTAGTTTAGGTTCTATAATTGTACAGCTTTTCAACCATCTAAATAACGTCCAAAACCAACATCGGGGTCAAAAGTTATGATCAAAATATGAAACCACAAAACTCGCAACCAGAAAATGTATTTGTGCCACAACGCCCTCCCCAAACGGGTCGCGGCGTACCGAAGTCTGAAAGCATTTCAGAGCTCAAATGAGATGCAATAGCATCACGGTGCTCATCCACTTGAGACGTGGCACCACTGCCAAAAAAAAAAAAACCCAAAAAAACTGCATTTTCCCTCAAATTTCTCAGCTCCAAACTCAACCCAAATAAATTCTAACCCACTACAAGTGTTGTTTTTAACTCCAAATCAGTTATATAACACTACATATATCATCTAGGCAGCATCTAAACATCTAATCTAAGTCTCAAATCTAGGGTTCTAAGACCAAAATTTCCCCAATTCTGAAATCCAGTCAATTCAAATACATTCCCAAACATGTTTCTAACATCATTACTCATAACCCAACAACATAGAATCTTCAAATCATGAAAATCAACCAAAAACCCCAAATTCTCATGAACACTGAAGAACACAAGAAGAAAATCAAAATCAAGGCATACCTCTCTGAATTTCGAATCCTATATGATGGTGAAGTGATTGGTAGCAATATAATCCTTAAAGAAATTCGAATTTCCCTTGTTATAGAATTATGAGGAGAAGAAGAAGGGGAAATGCTGACAATGAAATAGGAAAGGCCCGTGGTCATATTTTCTATCCATAACCAAATGACTAAAACGACCCTCCCAACTTAGCCGTCCTCAAAAAGATAATTTGGTAATCATGACACTATTACTAGTTACCTCTAATAATAAATCATTCTCGGCCCAAGTCGAATATTTCCTTTTGTGACATTCCGCTATTATCGCTTTAAGGAATCCATTACAGTCGAAAATCAATCAAATGCAATAATCATTTAAATCAAATAAATGCCCATTCTCACTATAGACGAGTCTTAAACATATATAATTCATATAAACATTCAAATATGAAATCAAGAAATTCATAGAATGACCAATATACCCTTGTTCAGACTAATTTACCAAAATGTCATTTCTTTAAGAAAGAGGATATTACAACTATCCCCCCTTAAAAGAATTTCGTCCTCGAAATTTACCTGAACAAATCTGGATAGTTCTCTCTCTTATGTTCGACTCCAATTCCCAAGTTGCTTCTTCCACTGCACTGTTTTTCCATAGAACCTTTACCAATGGAATTGTCTTGTTCCTCAACACTTTATGTTTCTTATCCAATATTTCTACTAGTTGTTCTTCATATGAAAGATCTTCCTACAAAATTAAGGTCTCATAACTAAGCAGATGATACGAATTCGACATGTATTTTCTCAACATGGATACCTTAAACACATTGTGCACTTCTGACAGTGCTGGTGGCAATGCTAACTAGTATGCCACTTGTCCAATTCTTTCTAGAATCTCAAATGGACCTACAAATCTGAGATTTAATTTCCCTTTCTATCTCAATCTTTTGACTCCTTTCATTAGTGACACTCTAAGAAAGACTTAGTCACCAACTGCAACTCAATTTCTCTTCTCTTGGGATCTGCATAACTTTTATGTCGATCTTGAAATGCAATCATCCTTGCTCTAATTCGAGCAATAGTTTCATTTGCTTCTTGAACTGATTTCGGTCGAAGAAACTTACTCTCTCCTATTTCATCCCAATGTAATGGTGATCTACACTTGCGACCATATAACATCTCATACGGTGCCACTCCTATAGTCGCCTGATAACTTTTGTTGTAGGAGAACTCAATCAATGGGAGATACTTACTTTGTGATCCACTAAAATCAAAGACACATGCTCTCAACATGTCTTCTTGAATCTGAATCGTTCTTTCACATTGTCTGTCTGTGTGTGGATGAAAAGTAGTGCTAAATTTCAATTTAGTACCCATAGTTTTTGTAGACTTCCCCAAAACTTCAACGTAAAGGTTAGGTCTCTGTCTGACACTATAGTCTTTGGTGCCCCATGAAGTCTAAGTATCTCTTGTACGTACAGTTGGGCATATTGGTCAACTGTATACACTGTTCTAACAGGTAGAAAGTGTGATGACTTTGTGTATCTATCCATAATCACCCAAATCGAATCATGTTGTTTCATGGTCGTTGGTAGTCCCACCACGAAATCCATTGCTATATCTTCCCATTTCCATTTCAGAATAGACAATGATTATAACAACCCAGCTGGTTGCTAATGTGCTGTCTTCACTTGCTGGAAAGTAAGACATCTAGCCACATAATCAACCACATCCCTTCTCTTACCAGGCCACCAATACAAAGTCTTTAAATCCTGATACATTTTGGTTGTACCTGGGTGCATCGAGTAAGGTGTGGTGTGAGCGTCCTCAA
The DNA here is from genome assembly GCF_963169125.1 of Humulus lupulus. Lineage (NCBI taxonomy): Eukaryota > Viridiplantae > Streptophyta > Magnoliopsida > Rosales > Cannabaceae > Humulus > Humulus lupulus. Next base: position 252,004,717 of record NC_084802.1, on the reverse strand, counting down.
GAATTTCTTTCTTCATCTCTTCATTAGCAGGAACACATATTCTATTCTGGTATCTCAGCATATCGTTCTCAGAAATTGAAAACTGCGCATTGTTCCCATTCTGAACATCTTGTTTTTATTTCAACAATTGTGGATCCTCGTCCTGTTGTTCTTTAATCCTTTCCAAAAGTGTGGAATGTAAAGTTATATTGGCCAATCCGCCAGATATCAACTCTATCCCACCTTGCTTTATTTCCTCTATCAACGTGGATGTAACTTGTCTCAATTCAGACACTTGTCCAGGACCTCGATGACTTAAGGCATTCGCCACTACATTCGTCATTCCCGAATGACACAAGATATCACATTTGTAGACTTTTACCAACTAAAAATAGTGTCTTTGTTTCATATTCAAATATTTTTGCATAAAGAAGTACTTGACACTCTTATGATCCATATAGATCTCGCATTTCTCACCATAACAGTAGTGCCTCCAAATCATTAAGGCAAACACTACCACCGCCAACTCCAAGTCATGAGTGGGATATAATTTTTCATTATCCTTTGATTGTTGAGATGCATACGCTATTACCTGGCCAGCTTGAATCAAGACACATCCTAATCCGATTTTTGATGCATCACAATACACTACAAATCTTTCCTTATCAGAAGGAAGGCTTAACACTGGTGCTGAGATAAGTTTTTCTTTCAACTCCTGGAAATTAGTATCACACTTGTCTACCAAGTAGAACTTCATGTTTTTCTTTGTCAATTCAGTCAATGGTGTCACAATTTTACAAAATCCTTCCACAAACCGCCGATAGTAAGCAGCCAATCCAAGAAAGCTTCTCACTTTAGATGTGCTCTTTGGCCTAGGCAAATTTTTTATTGCTTCTATCTTGATTGGGTCTACCATAACTCCATCATTGCTCACTATATGACTCAAGAATATCAATTGGAGCAGCCAAGATACACATTTCTTGCATTTGGCATATAACTTATGTTCGCTTAACCATTGGAGAGTTAGTCGTAAATGCTCCTCATGTTCTTCCTCCAAACTCGAGCATATAAGAATATCTTCAATGAATACCACGATGAACTTATCCAAAAAATCCTTGAACACTCAGTTCATTAGATCTATAAATGTGGTGGGAGCATTAGTCAACCCACACGACATCACCAACAATTCATAGTGCCCGTATCTAGTACGAAAAGTCATCTTTGGTATGTCCTCCTCTCTAATTCTTAAGTGGTGATACCCTAAACATAGATCTATCTTTGAGAATACCCTTTTCCCTTGAAGTTGATCAAAGAAGTCATCAATTCGAGGTAGAGGATACTTGTTCTTGATCGTCATCTTGTTAAGTTCTCTGTGATCTATACACATTCTCATTGATCCATCCTTCTTTTTTCACAAATAAAACTGGTGCTCCCCATGGGGAATGGCTAGGTCTTATGAATCCCATATCCAACAATTCCTACAGTTGAGTCTTCAGTTCTTTCAATTCATTTAGTGCCATTCTGTACAGTTGTAATGCCTTACTTCCTTAGAGCCGTTACTAAGTGAGTTTAAAATGTCCTTTTAACTCGCTAATTGAGGTTTCAAGACAAAAGTGTAAATAAACCATAAATAGAGTCATAAACTTTGAAAATAATTCCATTTACTGAAAATCATAAAGCGTTAAACATTTGGGATCCCAAAATATTGTTTAGAAATATTTATAACTTTACAATATAACTAAAGTCAGCTAAACGACAAAATCTGGGTTTAGTACAATCATCTCCCAAACCACCCCTGGCCGTGGCAGCCAGGTAGGCCAAACATGTACGCGCTGTAATGACCCAAATCTGCTAATAAGGCTTAGGGCCTTGATTAGCATGCCTGTAGGGCAATATGTGAATTATTGTTTAATATGAGGATTTGTGTGAATATGTGACTAGTGATGCATGTTTAGGTGAATTAAATATGCATGTGGGCCCCGTCTGGTTATTAGGGGCATGATTGTAATTTTAGCCCGTTGAGTGTATAAACATGATGATTGTGATATAATTGTGATATGTCTGCGTTGCATGATCTGAGACAGTCCTGGGGAGTGGTTAGCTAGAAAGTCACAGCGAGGTCGAGAATTCGACTCGGGGCGTGTCGAGGGGTATTTTGAGTGTTAGTCATTTTACGGGGTTATTGGGTTATGAAAATAAATATTTGGAGATATATTCGAGGTTAGAACGCCTAGGAGGGAATATTGGGGAAAATTTACAATTTTGCCTCGGGGACATTTTTGGTACCCCGAGCCTTGAGGTACCCTTATAGACTTAAGCTGAATAAAACAAAACCTAGAACTATTTGGAACTCTCTAAACCGACCCACTCCCTTCCCTCACTCTGTTATCTCTTTTACACTTGGAGGCATAGTGATATTTTGGAGAAAAACCAGTCAAAGAAGAGAAATTGGAGCTGAGTTTGGGAGACTCTAGTCAGAAATCTAAGGCTTGGAGCTTGAAGGGGGTGAGCTTTGAAAGTTGAGGAGCAAGTGAAAGCTAGAAATCATCAGCTGTGGTAAGGAGTCTAACTTTAAAATCCCTTGAGTTTCAGTTGAGCTATAGCTAGAACTATAAGCTGCATGTGAACTAGAAGCTTGAATTAAATCTTGCTATGGGTTGAGTTTATAAGACTGTGTTGGATTTATTGTGGAGCTTAGATGATGTGGTAGGGAGGCTCAAGCTTAATTCTGGGTTTGGGTATTGAGTTGGGATGATTTTAGAAGGATTGGCTCGAAGGAAATGCAGGGAAAAATGGTTTTTTTCTGGGTTCAGAGGCGAGGGTCGCGGCCCTAGGAGGGACATGCCGCGGCCCGTGTGCACGCTAGGCCTGGGGAGGCCACTAACCATGGGGCGCGGCGCGGCGCTTGGACAAGCATGCCGCGACCCGTGTATGTTTCTAGGGAGGTGTTTAGCCTCTGTTTCCATGCTAGCCGCGGCCCTTGACGGGTTGGACCGCAGCCCTAGTTCAAGATGCAGGGTGTTTAATGGAATTTGACTTGGGAACTTAATGGTTAGGGCTCGGGATGGATTTTATCACCCAGAATTGTAAAACCCAAGGTTCCGGAGACTAGAACTATGACTCAAAGTTATTTAATGGTATAGAACTTGATGGGTGGAAATTGTTAATGCGTTGTGACTAGGGTTTCAGAGAGGCTAAGACTAGGGAACTGTGCTCAGGGCATCGATGCTTAGAAAACTTGGGACACAGGTAAGAAAACTACTGTTTCCATAGAGCTTTGTATTGCAGGGCTCAGCCCTATATGATTGAGTTGCAGGGCTCGACCCTATATGACTGTGTTGTGGGGCATGGCCCTTTGATTGGATTTATATGTGTTTAGATTTCTGCTTAGCTATATCATATGTGTATGTAAATGATGGAATGGCGAAGGCCGGGAACGGAGAAGGCCAAGAACGACAAGGGGCTGGGAGCAGCGTTTAGCACGTGGAGTGCGAGTTGCCAGGGTGAGACCCCAAGGGATACCTAGGATATCCTTATGGTATAGACAGCGAACCCAGGGCCTGGTAAAGCGCCTGGGATGGCATGGACGAACGTGTATAACCTGGTTACGGCTTGACTTTGTGTTATGTGTTTAATATGCATATATTATCCACTTGTAGTGAGGGTTTTCTTGCTGGGCTTCAGCTCGTGGGTGCTCTATGGTGCAGGTAAAGGCAAGGGGAAAGTTGATCAACCTTGAGTATGGTGAGCGTGATGGGCGGCGCGTACGTGTCTGGTTTGCCTGGCTGTCACGGCCAGGGGCGTTTTTGGGAGATGATTGTACTAAACTTGAATTTTTTTGTCTAGTCGACTTTGGTTGTATTTTGAGTTGTAAATATTTATAAACTATGTTTTTGGGATCCCAAATGTTAAACGCTTTATAATTTTCAATGAAAGGTTCATTTTCTAATTTATGACTCTGATTATGATTTAATTACACTTTTGTCCTAAAACCTCGATTAGCGAGCTAATTGCACATTTCTTTAACTCACTTAGTAATGGCTCTAAGGTAGTAGGGCGTTACAACTTGGTATCAAAGTGAGCCAAGGTTTATGGTTTTCTGGAGAATGACCGAACATGTACGCACGCTGTTAGTGGCAAGCTCGACTCAGGGTTGGTTGGTATGATTGACTATTATGTTGAAATATGTGCTTAAATGCCCTGTTTGCCTTCTTATTTGATATAGAGCATGATGAATGATTTAATGTATGCATGATGTCAGGGCATGGCCCGTTGTGTGATATATGTTATTCGAATGTTATGTGGATTGTTGCTTGTGGTTGACTGATGTGATTGGGAGGTGGTTTTGGATGTTGTTATCATGCCTGATGGGCGGCGTCATTGATTGCAGGCATATTTGTTGAGATGCCTCGTCAATCATCTAGAATCCGCAGCAGTCGGGCCAAGGATGATAACCAGGGTCAGGACCCTCCACCTGCCCCACAGAATTGGCAACAGATGTTTTCCGAAATGGAAGCAAGACTGCAACGAACAGAGGAAGAACTCCGCCAGTTAAGGCAACGGGCCCCTCCATAGGTTACTGGGTTGCCTATTCAGCAGGTTATGGCGCTAGCGCCAGTCCAACCTGTTATGGAGAATAAATGAGAACCTTTATATGAGAGGTTCAGCAAATAGCATCCTCCCACCTTTGAGGGTGGACCAGACCCACTGTGGGCAGTGCAGTGGATGAATATGATATCCTCCATTCTTGATTTTATGAGGGTTGAGGGGAACGAGAGGGTAGCTTGTGCAAGCTACATGTTCAGAGAGGATGCCCACATCTGGTGGGATGTAGTAGTCCAATGGAGGAAGGTGACAGTTATGACCTGGGAAGAATTCAGGAACATTTTCAATGAGAACTACTATAGTGTTGCTGTCCGAGCTGCGAAGGTTGATGAGTTGATCAATCAGACTCAGAACCGGTTGACCGTGACAGAGTATGCCTTGAAGTTCAATCGTTTGGCGAAGTTTGCGCCAGACCTAGTGCCGACAGATGCGGCAAGAAGAGATAGATTTGTACGGGGATTGAATGTTATGATCGCCCGTGATGTGAAGATCACTTTGGATCTGGAGACTACTACCTACGCTCAGGTTGCGGACAAGGCCCTTACAGCTGAGGGGGCCGAGGACCAGATTTGGAGAGATAGTACTGTTAGGCGTGATGCCAGGAGGACAGTGCCTCCTTCTATTAGATTCAGTCGGGGTAGTGGCTCCAATGAGCAGAAGAGGAAGGCCTCAGATACCCTTGTTCCTCCCAGTTCTAATAGGAGGGCACGGGGTGGTTTTAGTGGCCGTCAGGGTGGAAGTGACAACTGGAGGAGCTATCCAGTGTGTCCTCAGTGTAGACGACGACATCAGGGTGAGTGCAGGATTAGGGCCTGCTTTATCTGTGGGAGTGCCAATCATTTGAAGAAGGACTGCCCACAAGCCAGAAAGGAGGAGCCAAAGCAGGGCGACAGTCACGCTCCTGCCAGGGTGTTCACTTTGACTCAGACGGAGGCAGAGGCTAGCCCCTCAGTTGTGATTGGTCAAATCTCTAGTGTTGGTTCTTCTTATACTGCATTGTTTGATTCAGGAGCTACCCATTCGTTTGTGTCTGCTAGAGTGATAGATCGGCTGTGTAGACCTAGTGTTCTGTATGCTAGGGGTTTTCAGACTTTGTTACCGACTGGGGAACTGGTAGTCTCTAGGAGGTGGATTAGAGCTTTGCCAGTAGAGGTTGACGGTAGGGAATTATTTGCTGATCTAATTGAGCTTACGATGGATGACTTCGATGTGATCCTAGGAATGGATTGGCTATCAAAGTATGGAGCGGCAATTGATTGCAAGCGCAGGATGGTGACTTTTGAACCAGAAGGGGAGGTACCCTTTGTATTGGTGGGAACAGTTGGTGGATTGCGGGTACCTATGATTTCAACATTAAAGGCTAGGGACCTGATGTAGGGAGGTTGCATAGGATTCATAACGAGTGTTTTCGATACCTCTAAGGTTGTGTCGGTTGGACCGGGGGAGACCAGATTGGTATGCGAGTTTCCAGATTTATTTCCAGCAGATCTGCCAGGGCTGCCACCGCAGCGGGAAATTGATTTTGTCATAGAGTTGGTACCAGGAGTGGAGCCAGTGTCTAGGACACCTTACATAATGGCTCTGACAGAATTGAAGGAGTTGAAGATTCAGTTGCAGAAGTTACTCGATTTGGGGTTCATCAGACCGAGTTTCTCACCATGGGGTGCTCCAGTGTTGTTTGTCAAGAAGAAGGATGGATCTCTTAGGATGTGTATTGACTACAGGGAGCTTAATAAGTTGACCATTAAGAATAAGTACCCATTGCCTAGGATTGATAATGTGTTTGGCAAGCTGCAGGGAAAGACAGTGTTTTCTAAGATAGTTCTTCGATCGGGTTACCATCAGTTAAGAATCAAAGAGGAGGACATACCAAAGACCGCTTTCCGCACGAGGTTTGGACACTATGAATTCCTGGTTATGTCCTTTGGATTAACTAATGCCCCAGCAAATTTTATGGATATGGTGAATAGGGTTTTCAAGGATTATTTAGAAAAGTTCTTGATTGTGTTCATCGACGATATTCTGGTGTACTCACAGTCAGAGACAGAGCACGAGCATCATCTACGTTCAGTATTGCAGCGGTTAAGAGAGCATAAGTTATATGCTAAGTTCAGCAAGTGTGAGTTCTAGTTACCACAAGTTACATTTCTGGGCCATATCGTCAGTAAGTTGGGGATTCTGGTTGACCCAAATAAAATTGAGGCAGTGAGAGACTAGCCTAGACCGAGCAGTGTTCCTGAAGTGAGGAGTTTCTAGGATTGGCAGGGTATTATCGGTGGTTTGTTGAGGGGTTCTCTCGAATAGCTACACCATTGACAGAGTTGACAAAGAAGAAGACGAAATATGTTTGGACAAATAGATGTGAGAACAGTTTTAAAGAGTTGAAGCGGCGATTGATCACCGCGCAAGTGTTGAGTCTGCTGACGGACAATGAGAAGTTCGTGGTTTATTATGGTACCTCCAGATAGGGTTTGGGGTGTGTGTTGATGCAATCTGGGAAGGTGATAGCCTACGCATTGAGATAGTTAAAGGAGTATGAGCAGAGATATCCCACGCATGATCTAGAATTGGCAGCGATAGTGTTCGCACTTAAGATTTGGAGACATTATTTATATGGTGAGAAGTGCGAGATATACACTGACCATAAGAGTTTGAAGTACTTCTTTACTCAGAAGGATTTGAATATGTGCCAGAGACATTGGTTGGAGTTTGTTAAGGATTATGGTTGTGATATCCTATACCATCATGGGAAGGCTAATGTAGTTGCCGATGCATTGAGCCGGAAGGGCCCAGGACAGCTATTCAGTTCGTGATAGATATCCGATAAACTAGCGGAGGAGATGACTAGAGTAGGTATAGAGTTGGTGGTTGGTCGGTTAGCCAACATCACTCTTGAGTCTACGCTCCTTGAGAGGATCAAGGAGGCACGGGGAATGATTCCCAGTTGAGGGGTTACAGGGAGAACGTCTTGGTCGGAGCGGCTAAGGACTTTTCTATTTCGGAGATGGGGTTACTGAAGTATAAGGGTTGGATCTGTGTTCCGATGGATTCGGATATCTGGCGAGAGATTCTAGATGAACTGCATACCACTCCCTATTCCTTACATCTGGGTATGATGAAGATGTACCAGGATCTAAGGACTTTGTATTGGTGGTCTGGTATGAAGAGGGATATGGTGGATTATGTGGCCAAGTGTTTAACTTGTCAGTAGGTCAAGGCTAAACATCAGAGGTCAGCAGGGTTGCTGCAGCCTCTAGGGATTCCGGAGTGGAAGTGGGAAGATATTACCATGGACTTTGTGGTTGGGTTGTCGAAGACCGTGGGACAGCATGATTCTGTGTGGGTGATTGTGGATAGGTACACCAAGTCCGCCCACTTTCTACCAGTCAGGACGACTTATACTGTGGAGCAGTATGCTGAGCTATATGTGAAGGAGATTGTTCGACTGCATAGGGCTCCGAGGTCGATAGTATCCGACAGGGACCCCACCTTCACTTCCAAGTTCTGGGAAAGTCTGCTAAAAGCTATGGACACACAGTTACGGTTTAGTACCGCTTATCATCCTCAAACAGATGGATAGACTGAGAGGACGATTCAGATATTAGAGGACATGCTATGAGCCTGTGCGCTAAATTTTGGGGGATCTTGGAGTAAATATCTTCCTTTGATCGAGTTCTCATACAACAACAGTTATCAGACGACTATTGGAGTGGCTCCGTATGAGATGATCTATGGGAGGAAGTGCAGATCACCTATCCATTGGGATGAGACAGGTGAGAGGAGGTATTTAGGTCCTGAGATGGTCCAGAGGACCAATGAGGCAGTAGAGAAGATGAGAGCTTGAATGCTTGCATCCTAGAGTCGTCAAAAGAGTTATTCAGACCTGAAACGCAGGAGTGTGGAGTTCCAGGTTGGTGACCATGTGCTTCTTACGGTTTTGCCCTTGAAGGGAGTGAGACGGTTTTGTGTTCCGGGCAAGCTGAGCCATAGGTTTGTTGGCCCCTTTGAGATTCTGGAACAGGTTGGAGAGGTAGCTTATAGATTGGCAATGCCTTCAACCTTATTAGGGGACCATGACGTGTTTCACGTGTCCATGCTCCGGAAGTATGTGTTTGATTCGACACATGTTCTGAGTTATGAGAATTTGGAGCTAGATCAAGATTTGTCTTATGAAGAGAAACCAATTCAGATTCTTGACCGAAAGGACAAAGTCTTGCGGAGCAAGACCATCGCCTTGGTGAAAGTGTTGTGGAGAAACATCAAGGTTGAGGAGGAGACATGGGAACAGGAATCTGAGATGCGGGAGCGGTATCCCGAGTTATTAAGGTAATTTTGAGGACGAAATCTTTGTAAGGAGGGGATAGTTGTAACGACCCAAATCTGCTAATAAGGCTTAGGGCCTTGATTAGCATGCATGTAGGGCAATATGTGAATTATTGTTTAATATGAGGATTTGTGTGAATATGTGACTAGTGATGCATGTTTCGGTGAATTAAATATGCATGTGGGGCCTGTCTGGTTATTAGGGGCATGATTATAATTTTAGCCCGTTGAGGGTATTAACATGATGATTGTGATATAATTGTGATATATCTGCGTTGCATGATCCGAGACAGTGCTAGGAAGCGGTTAGCTAGAAAGTCACAGCGGGGTCGAAAATCTGACTCGGGGCGAGTCGAGGGGTATTTCGGGTATTAGTCATTTTACGGGGTTATTGGGTTATGGAAATAAATATTTGGAGATATATTCGAGGTTAGAATGCCTAGGAGGGAATATTGGGGAAAATTTACCATTTTGCCTCGGGGACGTGTTTGGTACCCCGAGCCTTGAGGTACCCTTATAGACTTTAGCTGAATAAAACAAAACCTAGAACTATTTGGAATTCTCTAAACCGACCCACTCCTTTCCCTCACTCTATTATCTCTTTTACACTTGGAGGCTTAGTGATATTTTGGAGGAAAACCAGTCAAAGCTGAGAAATTGGAGCTGAGTTTGGGAGACTCTAGTCAGAAATCTAAGGCTTCGAGCTTGAAAGGGGTGAGCTTTAAAATTTAAGGAGCAAGTGAAAGCTAGAAATCATTAGCTGAGGGAAGGAGTCTAACTTTAAAATCCCTTGAGTTTCAGTTGAGCTATAGCTAGAACTATAAGCTGCATGTGAACTAGAAGCTTGAATTAAATCTTTCCGTGGGTTGAGTTTATAAGACTGTGTTGGATTTATTGTGGAGCTTAGATGATGTGGTAGGGAGGCTCAGGCTTAATTCTGGGATTGGGTATTGAGTTGGGATGATTTTAGAAGGATTGGTTCGAAGGAAATGCAGGGGAAAATGGTGTTTTTCTCGGTTTGGAGGCGAGGGCCGTGGCTCGTGTGCACGCTAGGCCTGGGGAGGCCACTAACCATGGGGCGCGTCGCGATGCTTGAGGGGTTGGCCAAGCATGCTGCAGCTCGTGTGTGTTTCCAGGGAGGTGTTTAGCCTCTGTTTCAATGCTAGCCGCGGCCCTTGACGGGTTGGGCCGCAGACCTAGTTCAAGATGCAGGGTGTTTAATGGAATTTGACTTGGGAACCTAATGGTTAGGGCTCGGGATGGATTTTATCACCCAGAATTGTAAAACCCAAGGTTCCGGAGACTAGAACTATGACTAAAAGTTATTTAATGGTATAGAACTTGATGGGTGGAAATTGTTAATGCGTTGTGACTAGGGTTTCAGAGAGGCTAAGACTAGGGAACTGTGCTCGGGGCATCGGTGCTTAGAAAACTTGGGACACAGGTAAGAAAACTATTGTTTCCATAGAGCTTGTATTGCAGGGCTTAGCCCTATATGATTGAGTTGCAGGGCCCGACCCTATATGACTGTGTTGTGGGGCATGGCCCTCTGATTGGATTTATATGTGTTTAGATTTCTGCTTAGCTATATCATATTTGTATGTAAATGATGGAATGGCGAAGGCCGGGAACGGCGAAGGCCAAGAACGACAAGGGGCCGGGAGCAGCGTTTAGCACGCGGAGTGCGAGTTGCCAGGATGAGATCCCAAGGGATACTTAGGATATCCTTATGGTATAGACCGCGAACCCAGGGCCTGGTAAAGCGCCTGGGACGGCATGGCCGAACGTGTATAGCCTGGTTACGGCTTGACTTTGTGTTATGTGTTTAATATGCATATATTATCCACTTGTAGTGAGGGTTTTCTTGCTGGGCTTCAGCTCGTGGGTGCTCTATGGTGCAGGTAAAGGCAAGGGGAAAGTTGATCAACCTTGAGTATGGTGAGGATGATGGGCAGTGCGTACATGTCTGGTCTGCCTGGCTGTCACGGCCAGGGGCGTTTTTGGGAGATGATTGTACTAAACTTGAATTTTGTTGTATAGTCGACTGTGGTTATATTTTGAGTTGTAAATATTTCGAAACTATGTTTTTGGGATCCCTAATGTTAAATGCTTTATAATTTTCAATGAAAGGTTCATTTTCTAATTTATGACTTTGATTATGATTTATTTACACTTTTTTCCTAAAACCTCGATTAGCGAGTTAATTGCACATTTCCTTAACTCACTTAGTAACGGCTCTGTGGCAGTAGGGCGTTACACGCGTCGCTTCACGCTCTCCGTACTCATGGTTGGTCGACTTTCCCCTTGCCCTTACCTGCCCCACAAAGCACCCGTGAGCCGAAGCCTAGCAAGAAAACCCTCACAAGCAGATAACATATGTATGTCAAACACATATAAACAAGGCATCATCAGGCTAACCACATATGGCCATGCCGTCCCAGGCGCTTTACCACGCCCTGGGATCGCGGTCCACACTGTGAGGATATCCTAGGTATCCTATAGGGTCTTGCCCTGGCAACTCGCACTCCGCATGCTAAACGCTACTCCCAGCCCCTTACCGTTCTCGTCCTTGCTGCTCTCGGTCTTCGCCGTTCTCGGCCATCGCCATTCCCGGCTCTTGCCGTTCATTCACATATATGCACACATAGCATAGTTAAGCATATACTTAAACCTGAATAAACTCAATTAAAGGGCTATGCCTTGCAACACAATCATATAGGGTCGTTCCCTGCAACACAATCATATAGGGCCACGCTCTGCAACACAAGCTCTACGGGTACAACAGTTTTCTTACCTGTGTCCCAAGATTTCCAAGCACCGATGTCCCGAGCATAGTCCTCTAGTTCGAGCCTCACTGAAACCCTAGTCACAACGCACCAACAATATCCATCCATCAAGTTCTAATCCCTTAAATAACTTTGGGTCATAATTCTAATCTTCGGGACCTTGAATTCTTTCAATCCGGGTGATAAAATCCATCCCGAGCCTTAACCTTTGAATTCCCAAGCCTAAAACCTCTTAAAAGCCCAAAAATGCACTTAAAGCCGCCGCCCCATCAGGCCATGCCGCGGCCCGCCCCCAACCAGAGAGCAACCCCAAAACAAGGCAGGCGTGCCACGACTCAAGCAAGGGAATGCCGCGGCCCACCCTCCTTCCTGGCCACCAAAATGCTTCATAGGGTTGCGACTCAGCAAGAACAATGTCATGGCCCGACCCTTCAAACCCAGAAAAATCATCCATTTTTCCACGAAAACCCATCCAATTAGCCCCAAAATCAACCCAAAAACTCAAGCTAACCATCACAGAAGTTATACCATGAACTCAGGAACAAAACCTAACAAGAATTCAAGCTCAAAACCTCATCAAACACAAAGTCAATTCTTCACTCAACACACATGCAATACTCTAGAATTTTAGCTTAAAACCAGTATAATTCACTAAGATTGAAGCTTACCTTGAGCTGAGTTGAGTCTCTGAATTTGGTCCTTAAGCTTCAAGCTTTTTGCTCCCAAGATTCCCAGCCCAATTCCTTAGTTTTGATTAGTTTCCACCAAAATTTCCCCAAGCTTCCAAAGGAAGAGACTCAAAGAGAGAGAGAGAAGGAAAGAGTCGGTTTCCTTAGCTTCTGAACACTTCTCCAGTTTTGTTTTATTTAACTTAAGTTTCTAAGGGTATCCCAAAGCTTGGGGTGTCGAAAACGTCCCCGAGGGAAAAATGGTAAATTTCCCCAATATTCCCTCCTAAACATTCTAACCTCAAATATATCTCCAAATATTTATTTCCATAACCCAATAACCCCATAAAACATCTAATACCCGAAATACCCCTCAACTCGCCCCGAGTCGGGTTTTCGACCCCGTTGTGACTTTCTAGCTAACCGCTCCCTAGGACTGTCTCAGATCGTGCAACACAGATATATCGCAAGTATATCGCAATTATTACAATTATCACATTTATGCCTTCAATGGGCTAAAATTACAAACGGGCCCACATGCATATTTAATTCACCTAAACATGCATTTCTAATCACATACTCACACAAATTCACACATTATAACAATAAATTACTTATTGCCCTCCAGGCACACTAATCAAGGCCCTAAGCCTTATTAACAAAATTGGGTTGTTACAACGGTGCTCGTGAATCAGTGTTGTTTCATGTTCCAATTCAATAGTAAATTTGATCTCTCGATGAGGTGGTAACTCTTTAGGAAAAACATCCAAGAATTCTCCGACTTTTTATATTTCTACAGGATCTTGCATTAACTCCTTTTTGGTGTCAATCACATTAGCCAGGAACCCCATGCATCCATTTCGTAGCATTTCCCTTGCTTTAAGTGTTGTAACAATCGATATCCTTATTCCATTTGTGGCTCCTATGAACACAAATGGTTCTTCTTCCTCTGGTGTAAATCATACCGTTTTACTTTTGCAATCAATAGTAGCACCATACTTTGCAAGCCAATCCATACCAAGGATGACGTCAAAATCCATCGCCTTAAGTTCTATCAAATCCACAAATAACTCCCTACCATCTACCCATAACGGCAAGGCTTCGAGCCACCTCCTAGATATTACAACCTCCTCGGTTGGTAACATGGTCCAAAATCCTACGACATATAATTCACATTTCTAATAAAAATTGTCCATTATTCAATCAGCAACATAAGAATGAGTGGAACCAGAATCTATTAAGACATTGCAATGAATTCCAGTGATAGAGATCTGACCTGTGACCAATGAAGTGCTTGCATCTACCTGTGCCTGTGTCACGGTGAAGATACGTGCAAGAGTTAGACTTTCAATCTTCTTTGGTTCATCCCCAATTGCAATTTGGTTTAGTTATGGACAGTTTCTCATGACGTGTCCTGCTTCACCAAATTGGTAGCAAGACTTTGCTCGACATTCCCAAAAATGTCTGTTCTTATAAGTAGGAAATTCAGGGTAACTCTTTCCAGAACTACTTCTACCTTTGTTGTCTCTAGCATTTTTATCTTGTACTACTGACCCTGTACTTTCATTGTTCTTCCTTTTTTGTTCTTGATTACCTTTTGTAGAATCCCTCTTAGCATCTCTTCTGGCAACATTATCTTTTTAGATTCTGTCTTCCATTCTCTCAGCAATAAGTGCTTGATCAAGAGCTTGAGCATAAGTAATAGTTCCTCCAATAGAAACGATTTCAATATCCCTTGCTATCATTGGTTTCAACCCTCGAATAAACTGATCCTTCCTAACTCTATCGGTTGGGACTAAATCTGCAGAAAATTTGGCCAGCTGGTCAAACTTCTTAGCATACTTTGCAACAGTCATGTTGCCTCGTGTCAGTGTCATAAATTCATCCATCTTGGTTGCTCTAACTGCTTCACTATTGAATTTTTTGTTGAAGACTTCACAAAAGTCTTCCCATGTCATCAAATTAATGTCCCTTTTTCGCTCGACTACCTCCCACCATACTCTGGCATCTTTTCTGAACATATGGACGACACATGCCACCCTGTCATTCCCTGTCACTCACATGAAATTCAGGATTGAATTCATTATGCTAATCTAATCTTTAGCAACTATAGAGTCTGTGCTCGCATCGAATTCAGGAGGATGTTGTTTTCGGAACCTTTCATATAGTGGTTTCAATCGGTCTACCTCCTCAGGGTAAGGTTCTAATGGTTCAGGCTGGAGCTGAACATTCTGTGCTACTGGAACTTTAGCAGCTTGCTGCTATTTTAACTGTCTCAACTCTTCTACTTGTCGTCTTATAGTTGCTTCCATTGCAGCAAATATGGTATCCCATTCTTGGGGAACAGGTGGAGGGGCATTTCTTGTGTGACCTCCACTTCAATCTCTTCCTATTCGACCAACCCACTTAACATTTCTCTCAAGCACGGGTGGTTGCATATCTTCATTGGAAACATGTTTCCTTACAACTTGAGATCAAAACATAATCTTAGTACCATCCTTTCAATCCAATTGGAAGTCCCAATAGAAATTAAAATCAAACAATAGCTCAATCCATCATCCATATCAAAACATTAAGCACTTGAAAATATTCCAACATTTTCATAAATCATAATTCATCCAAAAACATACTTGCCTTTCGTACTCAATGAGACCTTTTAAAGATAGCTTCCATAACTAAAACTCGTTCTACAACCACATAGGATTCCACAACAGGCCAACCAAACTCACTCATAACTCATACAATCACGTATATTCAAAATCATGCATAATAGGGCAAGTAGGTAAAAAAAAAAATCAACACTTACTGTGCAATGAGTCAAGCATGTCTTCGGTGGTGATTTTACATGTTAGGATGATTCATAAGAAGTTTATAAAATCCTTAAAACTTTGATACCAAATGTAATGCCCCAACTTACCGAGCGTTACTTACGTAGCATAAAAATACTTCGACCCAAAAGACCATAAGTTTACTTTATTCGATTTAAAAGAAAGTAAAACATCCTTCAAAACAATATTATTCAAAAGAAAATGGAGACTCTGAAATATCATAGTAATTTTACAACCAAACTACTTGATTAAAACATAATATAATACATCCAGTGGAGCCATAGTCACATTGTCCCTAACATGTACTTACGTCACCGCAACTCTCTGACTCATTGCTTGCCTTTTTCTTTACCTGCATACAGAGTACCTGTGAGCAAAGGCCCAACAAGAAGAACTATATAGGACACAACCCTCAAGCCCAAAACATAACCAATTCATAAACACATGACAGTCAACACAATCATAAAACCTAACATCATAATCATAACTCATATTTTAATGTAATATAATACAACATATGCATCTCATTATAATCCAAAAAAAATGCTCTTACAACGGCCCATTGCCATTGCGATAGTCCCTTGAGTCCATATACTCAAGTTAAATCAACATGCATATACAAGCATGTCTATATAGTTCGTACATTCATAAATCATCATAACATAAATACATAATAACACTCATGCTCATAATAGTCAATACATGCATATATCCAAACATGTATCATGATCAAAACCATAACATATCGTTAACCATACTATCATAGTATGAATAATGTTAAGCATAAATTGATAAGCAAGATCAAATACTAAACATACTCTCTGCATGTAGGTGTCCACACTTCTTACCTTAACTCTAGCAATTAATTGGTAACAACCCAAGTGCGATCTCCTTCAAGAGTCGTTAAACAACCCTATGTCACAAAAAATAAAGCGTAGGTTTAGTTTCTCCTTAAACCAAAACCTACCATTACTTTCATAAACCAATATAGGCTCCAATTAGACCTTAAACATGTCTAATTAACTCCTAAGAACCTTAGCTTAAGATCCCCTAAGGTTACCCATCAAAATCCATTGAAATCGCTTACTACCAAGACTAGATCCAAATTAAGACTCTAAAATATTCACATCTAAAGTTGGCTTAGGTTCTAGAATTTTAGAGCTTTCAACGTGCTTTCCAACCATATAATGAACGTCTAAAACCATCATCGGAGTCAAAAGTTATTATCAAAATAGGAAACCACAAAAATCGCAACTAGAAAATGCATTTGCCTCGCGGTGCCCTCTCAAAATGGTCGCGGCACTATTGAAGTCGGAGAGCATTTTAGAGCCCAAATGAGATGCAATTGCGCCGCGGTGATCATCCACTTGAGTTGTGGCGCCACTGCAAAAAATCCCAGAAAAACTTCATTTTACCTGTGATTTCTTAGCTCCAAACTCAACCCAAATAAATTCTAACCCACAACAAGTGTTGTTTTTAACTTCAAATTAGTTATATAAAACTACATACAAACTCTAGGTTGCATCTAAATATCAAATCCAAGGCTCATATCAAGGATTGAAAATCAAGGGTTCTAAGACCCAAATTTCTTCAATTCTGAAATCCAATCAATTCAATGGTTTTCTGTTATAATCTAAACCTCAAATACATTCCTAAACATGTTTCTAATATCAATACTAATAACCCAACAGTATAGAATCATCAAATCATGAAAATCAACTAAAAGCCCCAAATTCTCAAGAACACAAGAAGAACATCAAAATCAAGGCTTACCTCTCTTAATTCTGAATCCTAGATGATAGTGAAGTGATTGGAAACAATATAATCTCTTAGGAATTTTGAATTTCCCTTGTTATCGAATCAAGAGTTTGCAAGATAGAATTTTAGAGGGAATATGAGGAGAAGAAGGGGAAACGCTGAAAATCAAAAGAGGAAAGCCTCATGGTCATCTTTTATATCCATCACCAAATGACTAAAACACCCCTCCCAACTTAGCCATCTTCAAGGGTAATATGGTAATCATGACACTATTACTAATTACCTCAAATAATAATTCATTCCCGACCCAAGTTGAATATTTCCTTTGGTGACACTCTGCTATTCTCGCTAGAAAGAATCCACTATAGTCGAAAATCAATAAAATGCAATAATCATTTAAATCAAATAAACACTCGTTCTCACTATAGACGAGTCTTAAACATATATAATTCATATAAACATTCAGACATGAAATAAAGAAATTCATAGAGTGACCAATATACCCTTGGCCAAACCAATTTACCAAAATGCCATTTCTTTAAGAAAGTCGATATTACACTTTGATTTTGGATCTCAAGTTTCGGATGATTTTGGAAAGTTTATCTTGATGTTTTGATGATTGGAAATTGCTTATAACTTGTTTAGAAGTTCATTCGCTTTTAGCTTTGTGAAATTAGTTGTGATTCTCAAATTTTGGGGTTTAAGTTGAGTTTCAAACTCAACAATGGTGAATTTTTGTATTTTGGTGTTTTTGTTGTCTTGATGATGTTTTGATTTTGTTTTGGATTGTGATATTAGTTTGTGGTTAGTTTGGTACTATAAATTGGCTGGAAAAACTGTTAGGGTCAAAGTTTTGGTTTGAGTGTGCAGGGAAAATCGTAATAGTCGATTTGGAGAAGAACACCCAAATTCCGGGCTTGTTTTGGGTTTCTAGTGACCTAGCGCGACCGTGCTAGGGTGCAGAGCGTCTGTGCTAGTGTCGTAGAAACTATGGGATTTTGAATTTAGTGTGAAGCTTTGAAGCCTGTAGCACGACCGTGCTAGGGTAGGGCTAAACAGCGCTAGGTGCTCTGAATTTTTTTTTCTAAACTTTTCAGAAAAGTCTCAGGGTTCCTCAGGTTTTTTTTGGGGGCCCACTTGGGGGCTCGGGCGTTGAGTCCATAATCCTGTTGGCTGAAGTTAATGGTTCCAAGGGCTAAGGTTTAGATTGAAACTTGGGATCTTAAGTTAATCCCTAATAAACATACCATTTATGTTGTGACTAGGGTTCCGCGGGGCTCAAAAAAGGGATCACACTCGAGGTTGCTTCGTCTGCAGCACAGGACCCAAGGTCAAAAAACTGACATATGCACATAGAGCTAATTGTTTGTTATGAATATTAGCATTGATTTATCTGTGGATGATCTACATGATCTATATTTAGCCATCGTGTTGAATGTAGGGCCTCTCGGCAGGCCGTGAAGACGAGTCCAGTTTGAGGGTGCAGTCCCCACTCGCTGGGGTAGTATACCTATAAACTATGAAATGTATTTACGATTTATATGATTGGGATGAATGCATTTATTGTTTATGAACACATGTGTTTATTGCTTATGAATAATTGTATTATTATTATTATGCCTTTTGGAGTTTTCTTGTTGAGCCTCGGCTCACAGATGCTCTATGGTGCAGGTATGGGCAAGCTAAAAGGGTAATTGGCCATGAGTTCGAGAGCTTTGGAGCGACGCGTACATATTCGGCAAGCTCAGCTGCCATGGTCAAGTTATTTTGTGGGGCTTAGGTTACTAGTTTTATTTTGGCGCTTAGGCCGACTACATTTATAACTTTGATTCTAACTACTTTTTGTTTAAAACTCGTTTTCGGATCCCATGTAAATATTTAAAGTTTTAAAAAAATTAAATGATTAATGAAATTTTTTAGTAACTAAACCTTTGATTAACTTTAATTACACTTTTGAGTCCAAATGACTCGCTTAACGAGTTAATCACTGTTTTAAACACACAGTGTAACGGTCCTAGTTTAGTTGAGTGTTACAATTAAGCTAAAGCTCAAAGAAAATAAGATTTAACACAGGATTTTAACATGGTTCAGGTTGAGAATCAACCCTAGTCCACGAGTCACTTGTATAATGATGTTAAGAATTTACAATGCTAAAGTTCTCTTAGGTTTTGAGGTAGCGTATATGCTCACTCTGAAAAATGAAAATTGGACACCATCACAATGTGTGCTCTAGCCTTATTTATAGGCTACTGGGGCAACTAAGTGTTGGTATTGAAATAAAAAATATCAAAATAGGCAACAGAAGGTAGGGGAGTAAATGATAATATCAGCCAGGATAAAAAAAGATATCTAAATAGGCTACTGGGGCAACTATTAATACCAGCCAGGATCATACATGGATATAAAAATTACCTCTCGTATCCTATCAAGTGTCCTTGAGACTTTTAGACAAAATTAACGAACTTCCTATACTTATGAAATCTCACACCTTAGCCTTCTAGGTCATTCATCTAACACACTAGGACGTTTGTGGGCACGAAGGATTCACATGTTGATTTTAGGCTCTTTAGATGTTTTGAGCACATGAGATCTAGAGAGGTTTGAGAAGAGAGAGCGCTATGGAAACTTCTAAAATTTCAGGTGTAGAAAATTTTGTCATTTCTTTTCTTTGAGAGAGTCTGATAACCTAGAACAACTAACTTAGAAAAAAATTGCTTTTTTTTTTAGGTATATAAAGATAATTAAAAATATTTTAATATTCTTTATTTAAATAAATTAAAACTAATCGGTTATAAATAATTAAAAAGGAATAATTAAATTAATTAATTTTAAATTCAAAAGTCAAATTCCAAGGATGTGGCACAGTGTGTGGCGCCACTCACTTTCTGGCACAATGAGTAGCGTGTGCCACATTATGCTATCCCTGATTTTCTTATTTGTTTGTTTAAATAATTTTAACACAATATATGTATTCCCAAAAATAAATATCAGTTAATTCAAAATTAACCTTATCTTAAAAACTACCAGTTTTAAATAATTATCTTTTAATAAGATAATAATTAAATTCTCCCAAATATTAAATGTAAACATGATTAATATGTATTTTAACTAATTGCTGACCCAAGATTTGGCCAACTGACACGGAGTCAAAACGTAATTGATATGGACGAATGTATAGAGAAGAACGCAATGACAAAAGTAAATAAAACACTGTATCGACCAGTACTCTTTTTACCATCATATTGGCCATTTGGACGTCCACGACCAGCGGATCGGAATGTGGGAACCGGACGTGCTGGGAATCGCCATCAGAGAAGGTTATCTCACCCTTCTCTGAGCGAGCCTTTTTCTTTGCACGGTCCTCCACAGTCATCATCTCGATGTCCTGGTCGTGACGTAGAGTTCGAGCGTATCGTTCTCTGGCCTTTCCGCTATTTCCCGCGAGGTGCGGGCCTCCACAGATGGTTAAGAGTGTTCCGGCCACGGGGGCAGGCTGTAATGGGGGCGAGCATTGGCGTGTAGACGCCTGCTTGTTGCCACCTGGAGCTTCTCGTTGGGAAGTTCCCGAGGCCCGTACGTATCTTCTCAAGTGTCCTTGTCTAATAAGGAACTCGATTTCGTCTTTTAACTGGTTGCATTCGTTAGTGTCATGTCCGTAGTCGTTATGGTAACGACAGAACTTGGTGGTGTCTCTTTTCGAAATGTCTTTTCGAATGGGTCCCGGTTTCTTGTAAGGCACACTAGAGCTTGTGGCCTGATAAACCTCTCCCCGAGACTCGACGAGGGCAGTGTAGTTAGTGAACCTAGGTTCATAATGATTACCCTTGGCTCGTTTGTTGTCGGAGGTGGAAGGCTCGTTATACGGCCGTTTCCCACCATTTTTGCCATTACTGTTGCCGTTTCCATGGCCTTTGTCGTTGCCATTAGGTTTGGAACCATTGGCGGCTTTGGCAGGTTCGCCGGCCTTCTTACCCTTGTTCGAGGGTTTTCCATCGTCAGCAATGGCTTCCTCGAGCTTGATGTATCGATCCAGCTCAGTCCAGGAACTCCTGGGTTGTTTTAACTCCTTCCTTTCGGAGACTCTTCCAGAGGGGAGAGCAACGCTTTACCCCTGCGGTAATGGCCATCATCTTGCCTTCGTCTCCTACTGTTTTTGCTCCAGCTGCCGCTCGCATAAAGTGCTGGACGTAATCCTTCACTGACTCTCTGTCCTGCTGGCGAATCTCGACCAGCTGGTTTGCTTCGGTTGGGTGCACACGACCCGCATAGAACTGTCCGTAGAACTCCCTTACGAACATTTCCCAAGAAACTATGCTTGCAGGGGGGAACTTAAAGAACCACTCCTGCGCTGCTTCAGAAAGTGTTGCAGGGAAGATCCTGCACCGAGCGTCTTCGGACACTTTCTGAATGTCCATCTGAATCTCAAATTTATTCACATGCGAGACTGGGTCCCCATATCCATCAAAGTTCGGGAGCATAGGCATTTTGAACTTGCTGGGAGTTTCGGCGTTAGCTATCCTCTGGACGAAAGGAGTACCTTTCCTCCTGTCGTGGTTGATGTAAGAAGTCCTTCCTCCAACCAGCTGCTGCACAGCCTGATTGAGTGCGTCTATCTGGGCTTGCACTGCGGCAGGAATTGCGGTGGCCTCTGTGGCTGGGGGGATGTTCTCGCCGTGCCTCTCGCGACAATCGTTGAGTACATCTCTCAGGTCCTCTTCTCTTCTTCGCTGCTTGCTACCTCCGAGCCGGTTGAAGACATTATTTTGTCTGGGCTGCCCCCCAGCATCTTGTCTATTTGGCTGGTCACCTTGAGGTACTTGGCTCCTGCCTTTACCTCTTTCTCCATTCCTCCCACCAGCATTTCCCTTGCCTGAGTCGGCCTCATTGTACCCGTGGCCATCTCTGAACCTTGACTGGCTATGGTGAGACTGACTGTTCCCTCTATTCCCATCTCTGGCAGAAACGCCTCGAGCGTTAGAGGGTGGCCTGCGTGGTCGCGGTGTCCCCGTGCATCGTCATGCCGTGGGGGTCCACAGACCGCAGAGCCTAGCTCTGAGTCCCTCCTGTTACCAGGAGGGTAGTGACCTCTGTTCGCTTGGTTTGGCCCATCATTCTCATGGCGCCTAGTACTACGAGGCTGACGCTCGACCCTATTTTGCCTTTGCTGCGGGGGATTACCCCGAGCATCTTGGGATGGTGGATTTGCCTCAGGGTCCAACGGGACATCGTCATGGGGCGTCTGAGGCTGCTCGGGCCTTTATGGATTTGAAGGCTGAATTGGTGGGCTAGGATTGGGACCCTTCTGGGGTGGACCATTCGCGGGTTGGTCAGGCTGCGAGGCAGGTGCGGCCTGATTTCTAGCCAACAACAAGGCTGCTTCGAGGGCGGCCATGGCTTCGGTCTGGCGGCGATCCACCTCCGCCTGTCTCTCGCTCAATTCCGCACGCTGTCGATCAATCTCCTGCTGTTGCCGCGCCATAACTTCTGCGGCAGTCTCTTGATTGGCCCTCAGACTAGCCAATTCTTCCTGCAACGCGCCCAGGGTGCTCTTCAGCGTCGCATCGTCCATTTCCTCCTCTTCAAAATCTAGTTGCGGCTCATCTTCTGCCATGCTTGCAGGGGGAGGAGGAGGTGGTGGATTCGACGATGCAGCGGCGGTTGCCTGCCCAGTTTTCCTTCCTGCTTTCGCCATTGGTTTTCTTAACAGCAACAAATCAATCTCTCAACGAGAGCACCAGAATGTTGACCCAAGATTTGGCCAACTGACACGGAGTCAAAACGTAATTGATATGGACGAATGTATAGAGAAGAACGCAATGAAAAAAGTAAATAAAACACGGTAATTTATAGTGGTTCGGCCCCAGGATCTGGTAATGACCTACGTCCACTTAGAATGATATTGATATAAGATCAGAATGGTGATCAAAGAACCAGGGTTCAATGAGTTTCACACTCTTCTCAAGAACAATACAGATTTACTTAGAGAATTACTATTGCTTCCTATGATTCCAAAGTACAAAGAAAAGATCCGATCCCCTCCCTTCAGCTATCTCCTCTTATTTATAGGCTCAAGGAGGGTTACAAGAGATTGTTACAGATATTCTTCCTTGAATAATCGGGTATCCAGAAGATTGTATGACATAAATTCGGGATTCATAAAGATCTTCCCATAAATGTTACCTTGTATGCGGAACTACCGACCAGACTGGTTGCGGGTAAGACAGGCTTGCCCTGCTTCTACTGTGTCTCCTGGTCGATACTCTAGCAGACGCTTCCAGGTATCAGCCACGTGTCAAGAGATTATTTGCCACGTCACCGATGCTAATTTATTAGATAACACTAATATAATTTTTTCAAATAAAAACTAATTAGTCAATTAATTAATTAATTCAGAACTAATCAATCACCCATAATTATCTCAAAATTATTTCCTTGCCCTAAAAAATTAATTCATTTGCAATTTAGTCATTTTCTCCATTAATCATGCATGTGACATCCTTACACTGTACAATGTAGGACAGAGGTAACCGGGGACCATGGTCCTCTAATACGAAGCTCCAATAAACAAGATTATTAATTAAACTCTTTAACTCAATAATCTTATTTATTAATTCCATGATTACTGTCATATAAATATGAAATTACACTCTAGGTAATTATAGAATTATATTTACATAGTTTTCTCTTGTAGTCCATTGATGTAATCAATAAATGTAGTTTTGTCCTCCATTTATTGGTTCGCTAATAAGAGCTAGTCAAGAATTGACGTTTTACCCTTCTAATTACCTCTTTTTCCTTAAGTACAATTTCACCAGTAAATAATTAATCTGTAATCATATTATAGATTTGAGCTCAATAACTATTCAATCCCAGAATAAACCCTTAAGGGAACCAATATTTGACGCATTAAGAAACCATGGATTCTTCTATTGTAAAATCAAGTTCTCAGCCATTCATGATATTGAATCTCAAAAACAGAAGTCACTAGCCTCATTATATCAAGAGACCTTAACGAATGAATCAAAATATCCAATAAACATGAATAGGAGTTCATGATAACTCAGGATTTAGACTGTTCTACAAATGATCATCCATTAAGCTATGAATTAAATCTTTATGACAAATAGTATGTTTATAAAGATAATTAATTCACATCGATCTTGTCATATATATTCACTATTATACAAATCACCTTTGTCAAGATATTTATCCACATCAGTAATCTGAATCTAGATTACTTGCATCCCATATGCTTAGTAAACCGTACTAGCAACCGTTCAATAAATATTCCATACTTTAATATGTTGCTGAATTTTTTATTCATATATATATGATCTTAATTCTCCCATGCGCATACAAGATTATATTCTCATAAACGAATATGAAATTTTATGATATTTATAAAAATTATTCAAACAATAATTATTAAATTCAAAATATAATTAAATGTACTTTTATTTAAATAAAAAATATCTTTTCACATGAATTTAAGGCATAAGCCCTAAGAATTTCCCACTTTCCCTTAAAGCAAGTGAGGAAACTCTTTAAATCTCATATTGCATACATGACCCATAAAAGACTTTGGAGGAAGTGTTTTGGCAAACAGGTCTGCCAGGTTTTTTTCTGATGCTATCTCCATAACTATCACATCACCTCGATGCACATTCTCTCTTACCAGATGGTATTTCTTTACTATATGCATTCCTCTCTTGTGGCTTCTAGGTTCTTTTGAGTTAGCTACCTCTCCATTGTTGTCACAATACATGATTAGTGGCTTCTCTATAACTGGAACTACTTTTAGTTCATTGTAGAACAATCTGAGCCAAACCGCTTCCTTAGCTACTTCACAAGTCGCTACATACATGACTTCCATGGTTGAATCTGTAATACTGGATTATTTAATACTCCTTGAGACTTCAAATCCTCCATCATTAGTGAATATTGACCCAGACGTTGATTTACGACTGTCTTTATCTGATTGGAAATCAAAATTAGTGTATCAAGTAGGGTTTAACTCTACCTCTGAATATACAAGCAGTTAGGAGTGTGTCCTAAAAGCATGTAAAGACATTTGTTTTTTTAATGAATAAATAAAGACAATAGTTTATTATCATTGTTATATTTAGATTGTTAAATTATTGTTTGAATAATTTTGAAAATATCAGAAAAATTCCATATTCATTATTGAGGATGTGATCTTGTATTAGTACAAAAGAATTAAGATCACATGAATGAATAAAAATAGTCAAAAACATCAAATTAAAGTTATGGAATTCTTTAATTGGAGTTGTAAGTACGGTTTACTGAGTATCATAATGATACAAATAATCTAGATTCAGATTATTGATGTGGAAAGACATCTCGGTAAAGGTGCTTTATATAATATGATTATATATGACATGGACCGATATGAATTAGAGTCTTTATCCAAAAAACATTTAACAATAAAGACTTGTAATTCATATCATAACTGATGATCATTTATAGATCAACCTAAATCCTGAGTGTTCATGAACTCCTGTTCATGTTTATTAAATCTTTTGATTCATTCGTTAAGGTCTCTTCAAGGAATGAGGCTAATGACTTTTGTTTTGGAGATTTAATATCATGGATGGTTGGGAACATGTATTAACAATACGGATTCTAATATTTCCTAACGGATCGTATATTAGTTCCCTTAAGGGTTAATTCTGGAACTGTATGATTTTGAGCTCAAATCTATAATTAGATTATAGATTAATTATTCACTAGTGAATTAATGGTACTTAAGGAATAAGAAGTAAATTAGAAAGGTTAAATGGTAATTCTTCCATTCTAATTCATGAAATAATTAATTAGAGGGTTGAACTATTGTAAGATGGTTATATCAATGGATAACTTAAGAAAAAGATTTATGTAAAAGTATATCTATAACATAAAGAGTGCAATTATGAATTTATAGTGGAGTAATATCAGAATTAATAAATTAACTATTATAATTAAAGAGTTTAATTATTTAGTTTCAATTTATTGGAGCTTAATGTTATAGGTCCATGGTCCTCGAAATGGCTCAAACAATCACTGTCAAAGGCAAATACAAAAAATGGGCAAAAAGGACTTATGTGATAAGTAAAATATTTTTCTATGTATCAAACATAATTATTGTTTAATTATGTGTAATTAATTAATTATTTGATTTAACAAAAATATAATTAATTTTGAATTAATTTATTTTTGGGATTTTTGGTATTTAAATAATAATAAAAATTGGGAAAAATCACATGCCATCACAGGCATGTGGTACACGTGTGGCACAGTGCATAGGCACTGTGCTACACGCATAAGAGAGTTTACTCAGTCTCTTGATTCCACAATTTTAGTTATTTAAAAATTAAATAAATAATGAGATATTTTAATATGATTAAAATATTATTATTTAAACAAAAATCTGATAACTGATCAGTTATTTTGAATTTGTTTAAAATAACAAATATTTTAATATATTGGATATTATTAAATATTGGATATTAGTTTTTCACAGAACGTAACTTTTCAGGGATAGAAAAATATCTAGGAATCTCTCTCAGAGAAAGAGAACAGTGACAAAAACTAAAGTCATTGTTCTTCACAAAACCTAGGTCCAAACTTTATCAGATCTCATGTGTTGAGAACATATGATAAATAGTTATTGCCTATTATTTGTATAGCGAGCCCACACTCGTTCTTTGTGTGCCTGAGAACATTTTGGAAGATCTTGGTGTGAGATCTCGAGGATTTAGCCATACGAAAAGATAGCAGCAAGGAAGAACCTGAGGTAATTTTTTTGTTCATGTCCTTGATTCAATATATATGCATGTGAAGAAGTAGATCTAGAAATCTTATGGGATTAATCTAAAAATTTTATTGTTGTTCCGCTGCGTATAATCTCTGATTTGATCAATAAAGACCAACACAAGCATATAATCTCTCATTCTCTGAAGGTACTTGAGAATGTGCTTTAGTGCAATCCAGTATTTTAAACTAGGATTTGATTGATAACGACTTATGATTCCCACTTCATAGCATATGTCGGGCCTAGTACACAACATAGCATGCATAAGACTCTTAATTGCTAAAGCATAGGGATACTTTCTCATGTCCTCTTCTTCCTGAGGTGTCTTTGGACATTGCTCCTTGTAAAGAGCAATTCCATGTCTGCTCAATAACTGACTTTTCTTGGAATTCTCCATTGAGAACTTTTCAAGCACTTTATCTATATAATTTTCTTAAGAAAGTGCCAAGAGCTTGTTCTTCGTATCCCTTAGGAATTGGATGCCTAGAACATAGCTCACTTCGCCGAAATCTTTCATTTGGAACTTTTCAGCTAACCACTTATTTACGTTTGACAATGTCTCTACATTTTTTCCAATGAGAAGAATTTCATCCACATAAAGAAATAAGAAAACCACTACTTTACCTTTAACATATTTGCATGCCTCGTCAACATTTTGTCTGAATGCATATGTTTTAATTGTCTCATCAAAGGTATTGTTCCATGTTCTAGATGCTTGCTTCAATCAATAAATGGATTTTAGTACCTTGCACATCTTATGATCTTCCCCTTTCTTCACGAACCCTTCTATTTGTACCATATAGATACTCTCATCAAGATAGTCATTAAGAAAAGTTGTCTTGACGTCGATCTGCCACATCTCATAATCATAGGTGACAACTATGTATAAGAAGATGCATATGGACTTTAGCATGGAAATAGGAGAAATTGTCTCATTATAATCGACACCCTCTGTGTGTGTGTAACCTTTGGCTACAAGCCTTCCTTTGAAAGTCTCTACTTTCCCACATGCACCTCTTTTCTTCTTGAAGATCCATTTGCACCCAATGGGTCTGACATCTTTAGGTGGGTCTACAAGTTGCCAGGCAGAATTGGAATGCATCGATTCCATTTCTTAGTTCATGGCCTCTTGCCATTTTTTTTTTCAGGATCTTTCATTGCCTCCCTAAAGGTCAATGGATTGTCCTTGTTTGTGTCAGAAACAAGGATGTGTGCCTCATGTTCGTAGCAAACAAGTTGTCTAACAATCCTCCCACTACGACGTTGCATTGGGGCTTCCTTTTCAGGAACAATGGTCTCTTAAGTTAGTCGTATATCATTTAATGATGGTGATGGAATTTGAATAGTTGTGGGTTCCTCCAAAACTACCTTGCTTCGAGGTTTTTAGTTAGTCATATAGTCATGCTTAAGGAAGGTTGCATTTGTTGAAACAAATACCTTTAAGTCCTTTTGACAATAGAAATAACCACCTTGTGTCTCTGGAGCATAGCCCACAAAAATGCACACTTTAGAACTTGAGTCAAGTTTCCCTGACTTACGTCTAAGAACATGAGCATGACAACCCCAAATGCGAAAATGGTGCAAACTAGGTTCGCTACCATTCGACAACTCTAGTGGTGGCTAGCTTATAGTCTTATATGGGACTACATTTAAAATGTAGAACGTCGTTTGAAGTGCATATTTCCTAGAATGAGAGAGGAGGAGATGAGTAGCTTAACAAAGACGTGACCATGTCCAAAAAGGTCTGACTTCTTCTCTCTGAAACACCATTTGCTATGGCGTTCTAGGTGTTGTGAGTTGGGATAGAATACCATGCTCCGACATGAAATCTTTGAATTCTAAATTCAAATATTCACCACCTTGATCTGATCGAAGTGTCTTGAGAGTTTTATCTAACTGCTTCTCAGCCTTATCTTTGAAGTCCTTAAACTTGCCAAAGGTTTCTGACTTCCTAAGTATTAGGTAAGTGTGACCATATCTTGAGTAATTGTAAATGAAAGTGATGAAGTACTCATAACAACCTCTAGCTTGTACATTAATTGGACCACACACATGTACAATCTTTAATGGTTCGTAGGCTCTATTTCCTTTCACTAAGAAATGGCGTTTGGTCATTTTTCCTTCTAGACATTATTCACAAACCGGAAGAGTTCCAACAATTAGCTCTCTCGGTGGTCAAACTTTTGTTAACTAGTTTATTTTGTCTAGTCTAATATGACATAGTCTTAGATGCCATAGAAATGTGTCATCCTCTTTTGAGATTTTTTTTTTTACCTTTTGGTTTAGCTACTTTAAATAACTCAAAGTTATTTAGCGATCGTTCATTTGGCTTGAGCATATACAGTCTGTTTATTTGTGTTGCTTAACATGTCTTGAAACCATTCTTTGAAATAACAATCACATTATTATCAAAAGAAATATCTAAAGATTTTTCATGTAACAAAGATAAAGAAACAAAGTTTCTTATAAATTCAGGAATAAAATAAACATTATTCAAAATAAGAAAATTGTTCCCAAAAAAAAAAAACAAATTGTTCCCAATGCTTTCACTCACACGAGCGCTCCACTTCTAACCCTCATCGTGATCTTGCCATCAGCAAGCTCCCTTGAAGACTCAAGTATTTGCAAAGAAGATTAAACAAGGTTAGTGGCTCCTCAATCTGATATTTAGGATGACATATTGTCTTTCACTATGCAAGCTTGAAGGGAAAGTAAATCAAATTTACCTACCTTTTCTTCTTAAGGTTAGTGAGATACTTATCACATTTTATTTTCTTTTCAGCGACCATCAACTCCATAGTAGAAGCAAGTTTTTCTTTTTTCCTTTTTTATTCTTCTGAATAAATTGATTTTGTGGTCAAAAGTTCATTCCAGAAATCTCGCATATCTCTATTCATCTTATGTACAGATTTCCAGATTTGACAGGCAAATTTCTTTCTTTTGAGCAATTATTTATGCACATCACCCATGAACTAGTGCATGTAGGATAAACAATATCATTAGATCTAATTCAATTCAAACACTTGTCTTTAACCTTCAAGGATTATGTTGTTTTAGGTACGTGAGGATATTTTTCACATAATCCATTTTTACATTCTCAAAAAACATAGAACAAGTACTAAGTTTGTCTTCTAGAGAGAACCATTATCATCATTCAATTTAAAGTAGTTGAATTGAGTTATAATATTGATTTCATGTGTAGACAGTTTAGTGTAAATAAATAAAACATACAAAATTCATTATAATTGAAAATATATATCAAATTTTTCAGAAAGTAAACATGATGCATGAATGCAACAATTAAAACATATAAACTTAAGAGTTACTACTCCCCGATAAAACTACCCGACAATTATAGTGCAGCCTTAGGGTCGATCAAGTTAATTTCAGACATTCTTATCTTTATTATTTTAAAACTCAAAATAATTCATATTTTCTCTTTTAAAAATAAAGTATCGCTTATTTGTTCAAGATACAATTATCCACTATAAAAATCTTAATTGTATCTTTGTAAGTGTAACCCATTATTTCAGAATTTATGACTTAACTTACAGAGTGTCGCCTTAGGATCGATTAAACCTAAGATACATCACTCTTTCCTATCTTCGAATGAATCCAACCTTGATATTAATATGACTATAAACCTTCCTTAGGGGGATGGAAACAAAGCCGTCTTGAGGCCCTAATCATATTTCATAGTATTGTACTATTAATGGAGACCATGGGTCACATTGAGATGTTAATCTTCCCCCACTTACTGTTTTAGAATATATTTGCTTTTTAAACTGATCAATTAATTCTACATTAATTACTAGTTCATTTATAACCCTATGAATGTAATTAATTAAAAAAATCATACTATTATAAAAGAGCATGTTTCTATAATTAAAATGATTTAAATAATTACCCATTACATTCATCAAACCGAACTAAAATACTTTTTAAATAAACTTAGTGATCATAAAATGCCTATAATAACTATTGCTTTTATTATGGTGTAATTTACCAATTTTTAACTAATTTAAGACTTAGCAATTTACATGTAATTGATTTCACCAAAACAATAAACATATAGGACAATCCTAAATAATAATATTTCTACAAAAGAGATGCATGATTAATTAAAATTGTGTGGTGTTTCATGTATGACATGTAATAGACTAATGCATGATCATGCTATCAATCGAACATCAATTAACATTTAAATAAGTACAATAAACAATTAAATAAACAATAAATGATGAATTGAGTACTATTGGGTATTTCTAAATTTACAACCCATGAAAAATGGAAATTTAAATTACAATGTGGGCTTCAGTTATTTACAAGACTCTAAATCGCTTCTCCTTTTCTTGAGTCAATTTTCTTGATCTTTAGGGAATCCATTAGGCCTAATAATTTTTTAGAAACTAGTTTTCTAATTAATTTATTTAATGAAAACTAATTTTTAATTATATAACCATTTTTTATTATTATCATTTTAATTTAGTTGATTTTAAATAATTAAAAGAATCAAAGTCAAATGATTATGTAAACTTATGATAAGATCTTAACCAACGAAAAGATATTTTATTTTTCTAATAAAAATAAAATAAGATAATTAATTTTTTAAATTCAAATAATTTAAAAAATCAATTAAATATAAGATGTTAGCTAAAATATAGGGTTTTGTTTTGCACCAATCATGGTGCACTGGCTAGGGTCGGCAGGTTGGTAGGCAAGCCCTAAAGGGTTGGGTGGTGGTTATGTGCGGTTCAGACATGGGTGATGGGGCATGGCGCGAGGGGCGGGCAGGCACTGGTGCGCGCAATGAGGGCACGTTAGGCACTGGAGCGTGCATAGGAGGCACGCAAGGCACTGGGGTGCGCGCGAGAGGCACACTTGTGTGCAGTGGCGCTTGGGCCATGGGACTTCTACCGTGTGCCCTTGGTGCATGGCTCAAGTCCCTCTTTTTCTTCTCATCTTTGTGACAAGAATTTTCCCAAATTTTTTTTGAAAATAAAATTACAAAAATTATTATACCCCATATGGCTTATACAAGATCTAAGATAAATTAAATCAAATCCTAACCCAATAGTATCGTATAATTAATGATCCATCATACAACCATATATTCAAAAAATATAACCATCCATTGAATATGCATATCAATATACATATAAAAAATGGAAGAAATCCACACAACACTTAATGTATACATATATGTAGACCCCTCTTGTACCAATTGTTGGTATTAATCTGAACAAAATCAGGGACGCAGCAGAAGGTGGGGATGGGAATTTAAAAAAATCATTAATACCAACTATGATCAATACATATTTCTATACATTAAATGAACTCATACAAGGAAAAATAAATAACCTCTTCAAGCCTATCAAGATTCATTCAGTCTTTTAGTATAATTAATAATCTTCCTATCAAGTGAAAACTCACAACTTAGTCTTCCAATTCGTTCCTCTAATATACAAAGACATGTGTGGGTACGTGAAATTCACAGGTTGATTATTTAGGCTCTCTAAATGTTCTCAACAGATGAGATCTAGAGATTTTGGATAAGAGAGAAGGCTTGTAGAAAAATCTAGAATTTTTAGGCCTAGAAAATTCTATCGATACTTAACAACAATTAACAACATATGAAATTTTTTGCTTCTTTTTAGGTTTTTAAAGATAAAATAAAATAATTATATTTTTCTTTTAATTTACTAATTCAAAACTGGTCAGTTGAAATTTAATTTAATTATTTATTTAAATCAAATTTAAATTTAATAATTATTAAACAAATAAATTTGGAATTTAAAATTCAAATCTCAGGGAAAGGCTGACCCCAAAATTGGCGCCACTATGTTGTGTCCCTAATTTTTCTCATTTTTTTAATTAATTAATTTTAAGGAAATATATTTATTCTAAAAATAAATATCAATTAATTCAAAATTGACCTTATTTTAAAAACTATCAGTTTGCATAATTAGCTTATAATAAGATAATAACTAACTCTCTTTAATATTAATCAAAACATCAATTAAGATTTATTTGAACTAATATAAAGTTTTTTTAAAATAAAAATTAATTATTTAAATAATTAATTAATTGCACATAATTATCACTTTGCTCTGAAAAATTAATTCTTTTGAAATTTAGCCATTTTCTCCATTACTCTTGCATGTGACATCCACACCCTTGATAGTGTAGGACAGATACGATATGAGGACCCTGGATCTATAATATTGTAACGCCATACTACTGTAGAGTCGTTACCATGTAATTTTAAAATGTGTCATTAGATCGCTAATCGAGATTTTAGACCAAAAATGTGTGATTAAATTAAAGTAAAGACTCGTTTAATGAAAATTAAGTATAAAAGGTTTGGACATTCATTAAAATTATATAAGCGTTACATTGGGATCCCAAGACACTGTTTTAAAATACATTTACAACGCAAAACTTAGTGTACAATCGACCTAAGCGACACAACTAAACTTTTATAGCATATTCCTCAAAACAACCACAGTCGTGGCGGCCAGGTAGGCCAAACATGTACGCACCACTCCATTCCCCCCAACTCATGCTTGGTCGACCTTTCCTTTTCCCTTACATGAACCATTTAGCACCCCTGAGCCTCACCCCAGTAAGAAAACTTCGCAACACAACATACATTAATTTATTTCAACGAATTCATCTTTAATCAAGCACGAAAACAATTTACAAGTTCCTATTGGAATTCACAACAACACAAAAACACAGGAGCACAACATCACAGCAGCATAAGAGCGGCCTCCGCCGATCAGGGTGCTTTACCAGGCACCAAGTCCACGATCTTAACCGAGTAGGTGAGTACAACACCCTTTGAGGGTCTTACCCTATTAGCATGATTAATGCCGATCCCGTCCTTTGCCGTTCTCGACCATTGCCGTTCCCGACCTTTGTCGATCCCAGCCTTCATCACTCCCGTCCTTTGTTGTTCCGTCACAAACACATGTATGATGTAATAGTTACAACAATACACATAACAATAAGCATAATATAGCTCTATGGGCACATACAAAGCAATCTAGAGAACGATCCCTAAAATCGAGCCTGAGCGATAAAACCTAGTCAAAATGTAATGATAAATAACCATCACAATCTAAATCAATTAAAAACCTTCAGAATAACATACTAGCCTCTGGGACCTCAAATTCTACTAAACTGGGTAGTATAATTCTTCCTAAGCATTAAGTTGAGTTCCTGAGCTTAAAACCCTTAATTGACCAATATCCCCTATTTGAGATGCGGCCCAGCCCCCTAGTGCCTCGAGGCTCTCTTCTGGGGGACGCGGGTTGCCGCATGCCTCAACCTGTGCCACAGTGCCTGGGTAGTTTCAGAGACCTCTAGGGCCTTCTGGGTTAATGCGAGTCGCGACGCTCAAGAACACCGCAGCGACGTGACCCCGCAAACCCAGAAAAATGGAAATTTCAGAAATTGTAAACCTTTCCCAAACCATTCCAAACTCAATTTTTACCCTAAGTAGACCACCCAAATTATTCCAGCAATTCAAATACACAATAATTGACAACCTATCGCTTCTAAAATATTCCTAAACACCGAAATTCAAAACTCACTAATAACACTTAAATAACTCAAGGTTCTACTCCATACCTCTGAATCTCAAAAAAATTCGAATCCCCTCCTTAGCTGCTGGTATCCTTAGTTGCCTCCAATCCTCAGTCACAACCTTAAGCCTTATTCAGATCATCACCAAGTTAAAAGCTCCAAAATTCTACACTTCCAAGATTTGAGAGAAAAAATTTAGAGGGAGGGAAAAAGAAACGTGAGAGAGAGTGTTTGTAACTGTTTCCTTTAGTTTCTAGGGTCTTCTTACTTTACTAACTCTATCTCATGGATAAAAGACCAAAATGCCCCTTAAGTATAACCTTATCCTTTAATGGCCCCAAGGGAAAAATTGTCGTTCGCCACATTTCCCGCTAATCCTCAAGTAGTCGTATAAATTCCCAATTATTCCTGACATAGCCACATTATCACTAAATAATTACCCATCTCCTGATAAATCTCGAGTGCATACTACAATCCCAAAAATAGCCTTAGGCTCACCCCGAGCTGGGTATTGACCTTGTTGTGACTATTTCGCTACTCTGCTCACTAGGATCTTCTCGGACTACACATCTCAAATATATCTCCATAACACTAGGGTCTCACTCAAAACACATACATAATGCAAATATACCCTCAATGAGTTAAAAACTATAAATATGCCCCAATCTTCAAAAATGGGCTCACATGCATATTTAATCTGATTATGCCCTCCGAAACATTAGTATCACATAATCACACATATATTCCATTACTCCACATACAAATCCGATTATGCCCTCCTGGCACAATAATCAAGGCACTCCGCCTTAAATAGCGAATTCGGGACGTTACAAATACAAAGCTCCAATAAATTAGATTATTAATTAAACTCCTTTAATTCAATAATCTTATTGATTAATTCTATTATTACTCCACTATAAATATGGAACTGCACTCAAAGTAATTATAGAATTATATTTACAGATTTTTCTCTTATAGTCCATTGATGTAATCAATAAATGTAGTTATGTCTTCCATTTATTGGTTCACTAATTAGAGCTGGACTATAATAATATTATAGATTTGAGTTCAATAATTATTCAATCCCAGAGTTAACCCTTAAGGGAACCAATATTCAATCTGTTAGGAAAGCATGGATTTCTCTATTGTAAAATCATGTTCCCAGCCATTCATGATATGTAATCTCAAAAATAAAAGTCACTAGCCTCATTATATCAAGAGACCTTAACAAATGAATGAAAAGATCCAATAAACATGAACATGAGTTCTTGATAACTAAGGATTTATACAGATCTGCAAATGTTCACTATTAAGATATGAATTAAATATGTATGGTAAACTATTAGTTTATAAAGATAATTAATTCACATCGGTCCTTTCATATATAATCACTATTATATAAAGCACATTTACAATTATGTCTATCCACATTAGTAATCTGAATCTAGATTACTTTCTTCCCATATGGTTAGTAAAC
Source organism: Humulus lupulus (assembly GCF_963169125.1). Classification (NCBI taxonomy): domain Eukaryota; kingdom Viridiplantae; phylum Streptophyta; class Magnoliopsida; order Rosales; family Cannabaceae; genus Humulus; species Humulus lupulus. Next base: position 251,968,892 of record NC_084802.1, on the reverse strand, counting down.
CATACTAGCAACCATGCATTAAAGATATCATACTTTAATATGTTGCTGACTATTTTATTCATTATGTATGATCTTAATTCTCTCGTATGCATACAAGTTCATATTTTCATAAATGAATATGGAATTTTCTGATATTTATGTAAATTATTCAAACATTAATTATATTATTCAAAATATAATAAAATGCACTTTTATTGAAATAAAAGATGTCTTCTCACATGATTTTAGGGCACAAACCCTAACATATACGTGGGTCCAATTTTCGGCAACTCGAGACTTATGTTGCCAAGTTTAGGCGACTTAGGGCTTGTATGCCCAAGTTTAGGAACCTTGGGACTTGTGTGCCCATGTCTAGTTAACTCAGGGCTTGTATGACTAAGTTTAGGCAATTTTAGACTTGTGTGCCCAAATCTAGGCAACTCAGGGCTTATGGGCCTTTCATAATTTCGGTCCTCGAGAACATAGTGCTACTTCACTGGTGCTTGGTCTTCGGGAAGTGAGTTAAGTCCTTAGGCTTACTTTTCTGATTTAGGACTTTTGATGAGTTGTTTAGGCTCGTTGATTCTCGAAATCTTAGTGACACTAGGTTTACTCTAAGGTACCCCGTATAGGCTCCTCTTACTGAGTTCCCCAGGTCTTACTTCTTCGGAACTCTTGCAAGCTTTGCGACAATATGTTTACTCTAAGGTGCCCCGCATAGGCTCCTCTTATTCAGTTCCGTAGGTCTTGCTACACGAGAAGTTATTCTCTTAGGGTGACTATTGTGTTTATGCCCCCAAGTAATCGGAGAATCGTCTACATTCTCTTGTCCAGGTCTAGGAGCGGGTACATCCTCACGTAGTAAAATAAAAAAATAAATAAAAACACAAGAAATTTTTTGAATTTCATCTATCGTGTTTTGTGCACAAGATTTTCATTAAGTGCATGTAGACTATATATGAGTAGTTAAATTAGAAAATACATAGACTGCTTGCATTATTTGTAATACCAATGAAGGTCCTCGGCATTCCGGGCGTGACGAAGTAACTCCCCATTTGGTCGAGCTAGTTTGTATTCAAGGGACATATGGTGTTCTCGACTTGGTATGGGCTATCCCAGTAGGGGCCCAACACTTTAGCACTTGGATCTCGAGTTGTCAGGAGAACTCTTCATTACACCAAGTCCCTCACCTTGACCTTTCAATCCTTCACATTATATTTAAAATACTTGGCAACCTTTTGTTGGTAGGAAGCTACTCGGAGTTGGGCAGCTGAGTGGAAGCTCTTCACTAAGTTCCAATGATTCTTTAAGTAAAGCGTGATTGGTAGTCGGGTCATACGATGTTCGTTAGTGCATGGAGATGTCAGCCTCAACTAGGAGCATCACTTCATACCCGCAGGTCATGAAGAATGGTGATTGGCTGGTGGACGTCCTAGCAGTGGTACGATAACTCTAAAGTACTCTTGGAAGTTCTTTGTTGCCAAGCGCCTTTCGCCTAGTCCAGCCTTTTCTTTATAGTGGCCTTAAGCATCTTATTGACAACTTCCACTTGTCTGTTTGCTTGAGGATGAGCTACAGAGGAGAAGTTCTTTATGAATCTATGCCATTCGTAAAACTCAGTAAACATATCAATGTAGAATTGTAGACCATTGTCGGAGACTATCTTGCTCGGGAGCTCGTGGCAGCAAACGGTGTTCTTGATAACGAAGTCCAACGCCTTCTTGGAGGTAATTGTAGCGAGCGATTCGGCCTCAACACACTTCATGAAGTAGTCGACCGCCACAATCGTGTACTTTACTCCTCTTTTTTCCCATGTGCAAGGAACCTATTAGGTCAATGAACCAGACTGCAAAGGGTCAGGGACTTGTCATCTGAGTAAGCTCATTTGGAGGAGCTCGGGGAATGTTAGCGTATTGTTGGCATTTGTCACATTGCTTGACAATATCCATCGCATCGTTGATAATCCTGGGCTAAAAATACCATTGTTGGAGAATCTTTTTGGCGAGGCTTTGCCCCCTGGTGTTGTCATCGCAGAAGCCCTCATGCACTTCTCGGAGGATGAGTTTGGCTTCCTTCTTGGACACACATCGGTGTAGCGGCAGTGAATATCCTCGCCTATATAATTTTTTGCCCCTAATCACGTACCAAGGAACCTAATAAAGTAGCTTCTGAGCCACTTTCTTGTTCTGCGATAGTTCTCCGAAGACAAGATACTTCGTTATAGGTGTCATCAAAATATCCTAGAGTTGAATTGTTTCCACTTCCTCATGTGATAATGTAATGCCTTACTAAACTAGGACCATTACACTGTGTGTTTAAAATTGTGCTTAACTCGTTAAGCGAGTCATTTAGACTATAACATGTACTTATGGTTATTTAAAATTTGGCGTAAAAGCTTTTGGTTAAACATTGGCTACTTTCCTTAAAATATTTAGTACAAAAATATGGGATCCCAAAGAAAAGAGAAGTTTAAAAGTTGATACAAGGAAAATAAACGAAGTACATAACAGCCATCCTAAGCGGCAAAATCACTAAACCCTATCTTTCCAAAAGAAGTCTCAACTGTGGTGGTCGAGCAGGCTGCCTATGTACACACCACCCCCGAAGCTCTCCAACTCATTGCTAGTCCCACTTCCCCTTGCCCTTACCTACACCACGTAGACTCCGTGAACTGAGGCCCAACAAGAAAACTCAAAAAACAAATATCGATAATCAACAGATCACAAATAGAAAGCTTAGTAGTAATAAACATACTCAAGCAGGAATTCAACACAATTACATGACCATAGGATCAAATGAGTGCATATTGCACTTCCATAATGGCTATGCCATAACGACCTGCATTCCACATGCTTATGACAACCACAGCCATAAGGCTAAGTTTTTCAATTAGATTCAATCCACTAAATAGTTCATACATAACACAGTTGTTTTCTGTGTTTTTTCCACCTGACACGTGGAAATTAGGAGTAATTAGCGACAAGTCATAGAGTTCTCGGAGTGTGAGCTCCACCAGGAAATTTGGTCCAGTCAAGATGTGGGTGTCTCCGAGCGAGGCTACGCCCCGAGGTCTATCTTCAAGGCGAGGATGTCTCTGAGTGAGGACACGTCTCGAGAATTCTCCGAGCCAATCTCCAGGTCATGGATGTCTCCAAGCAAGGCCATGTCTCGAGATCTATTCTCGAAGTGGGGATGTCTCCATATGAGACCACCTCCTGAGAAGCTCTCCTTACTCGCCTAACTTCCAGGTTTATGACTCTAGTCCTCGGCCCCAGAGTGGCTATCAAGTGACAGCCACTATGGGCATGGGCCACAAGAAGATCATCTGAGAACTTTTGGCTGGCCTCGATTATTGGTGTCGAGTTCGTACACTCGACAATCGACATTTCCCACTATGCCGCCTAACATGGGCAAACATGCGCCGCACCCTAATAGTCACATATATGTTCCCAATAAAGTTAGGGCATGACTTTCTGCCATGGCCCCATAGAATCTGCATGGGTTGTAGTCTTTGTTTTAGTGCTGCCCTTTTTTGTATTAACTCAACATTAATACCCCAGGGTGGGGGGATCTTTTATTAATGATAGATGGTTATTATTAATGATCTCATCCTTTAAAAATATGGCTGGGGTATCTCCTTGTAAAGGGTTCGGATTTTCAGAGAGAGAAACCTTGTAACTCATTCCAATATATTCAATGTCTGAGAACAACCTTTGAAGCTTGCTAAAACAAGCTTCAAGCTCACTACATACCATAAACTCATGGATTAGGCTCTTTTATAGCCTGAACCACATAAAAACCCCTGTGTTCTTCTATATTATTTTCTTTATACTCTCAGATTTAGTTGAGAGAGAAAAACACAGTCAACATTTTGGTGCTATCATTCAGAGCTTGAAGAAAGCTTGAAGAACTTAATCATGTTAACCATCCGGAGAAATGCCCCAGACGATGTAGCTCCTCTCGCCAGAGTTGAGGGAGGAGAAACCAACCGTCCACCACCACGGGACCTTTATGAGATGGTGGAAAATTATGACGAAAAAGTCAAATACGATGGCATGGATGAAGAGTATTAGGAGGAGGAATATCATCAACCCACGGACATGGAGAAGACACCAGAGGTTGTGGCGCTCCGTGATCACGTGGCCACTTTGCAGCAGAAACTCGACACCCAGGAGGGAAATATCGCCGCCCTAGAGGAGATGGTTAACACCATTAAGGGTACTATAGCAGTCAAATGGCTGCGAGTGGACCCCACTAACAATGTATCATCTAGGCAGCCTGCTAGTGTGCCACATGTAGACCCAGCAGGTGTGCCTTCAGAGCACTCGGTTGATGTGGCGCAAGATCCGCCATCTGGCATGCCCCCCGTGCACCCAGCTAGAGTTGGAGCGTGATTTGCGCCACAAGAATGTGGCAAGGGTATGATCTATGACAACCCTGCCCCCAAGCAAAATAAGTCTTGTTGGGACTCCGACGAGAACCAGACGCCGAGGCTAGACTGTAATGGAAAAAACCTAGGTGCTTGAGGACAACGCTAGCCCATCAGCGCCCGTGGAGCCTAGGGCGTTCCACCCAAGCACACCAATACGGATCATGCAAGGCCAGGAGGTGGTGTCCTCCCAACACCTCGCCATCACCATAGGAACAATGTCCAAGGAGTCAATAAGCAAAACTTCTCTGTTAGCCGAGAGTGAGGCATTAGCATCTCGGTAAACAATGAAAACATTGATTTCGACGAAGAAACAGAAGTACCATACCCCAAGGGCAGTGGTGCATTCCAAGGTCAAATGGACCTACGAGAAGGCCTGAACGCTCATAGGTGTAACAAGGCTTTTGGGCGTGAACCCGGGAGGAAGGACCAGCCAGACCACCAAAACACCCTCAACGCACGAAAGAGGGATGAACTGGGACAAAGTGCCAACCAAGAACGTGACCCCCTCTGCACGAAGTTAGAGAGCTTAAAGAGGATAATGCACAGAATAGCCTCGTTACCACACAAAGTGCTCATGAAAATTCTTAGAATGGCACTCGACACAAAGTACAAACCAAGGCCATGACTCTGACTTGGAGAACGAGGACGGGAGCCATATGCTTCTCACATTGTGGAAGCCCATTACCATGAGGCTTTAAGATTCCTACCCTCATGCCCTATGATGGTAGCATGGATCCCACTGACCATTTATCGAAGTTCAGTAGGTTGATGTTAGTGTATCGCATCTCCGAAGATGCCAAGTGTCATGTGTTCTTGATAACCTTGACCTGACAGATGAATGGTTCAAGAAACATAGGACAGGATCCATTCATTTGGGGCACCAGCTTTCATAGTCATTCCAAAGACAATTCATAGTAGCTTGGAAGGTGGGCTCGGAAGGTGAGCTTTGAGGTCAATGCTCTGGTCAACATAAAACAAGGACCCTACGAGATCCTCAAAGCTTACATCAAGCACTTCAAGGAAGAAGCTGCGAGGAACAAGAGGGTTGATGACGACTAGCAACTAATGGACTTATAGGTGGGCATCTGTGCGGGGTCCCCATTGTGGGATGACCTCCAGTGGAGAGGGTGCCGAAGGCTCGACAACTTCATTCGTCGAGCATAAGAATATATAAGTTGGGAAGACACCCAAAGTGGGGCATTTGAGGAGCCTGTCACCTTTCTCACACTGACGAAGTCTGGCCCCGTGGCTTCAGGAACCCAATATTAATGCTACGCTCATGTCCAACCAAGTTTGGTAGGAGCCCAATCCAATCCAAGCGTCCCACCAGCTGGCTTTAGTGCCATGCTAACTGTTGGTTTTAGTAGGGCTCTGACGAGATATGAAGCAGCACCCACTAGATACAATGCTTTATCAGCCTGCATACAGTGCTGGAGTTGCTGCTACATCCAATTCCATCACTGCCCTCAACAGCAGTAGACGCCAAGACAAGGGCAAGGGTAGAGAGCCCAAAGGAAATGGGATAAGCGCTGACTGGACAAGGAACCATCCCTGAAGGGAAGTATGTTTTGCAGTATTCTCGGGAGAACATTTATGTGGCCACAGAACAACATGTCTATTACTGGAAGCCACAACCCATTCGAAGAGACCGAGAAAGGCGAGATCCAAGAAAACTCAAAGATGAGATGGAAAACCTCATCAAGCTGGGCCACCTTTGCCAGTACACTCGAGATGGGGCACGATGGTCAGAGGTACCGAACGCAGAAGCTCCATCTCCCATGACTTCTCCGACTCTGGGTGTGGCACCCGCGACTTCGCAGCATCAGATAGTCCATAGACCTTCCCCAGTGAATGGGCGAGTTAGGACCATCTTTGAAGGACCCCACTTGGGGGGAACCTCGTGATGCTCGTAGTATAGGTATGCATGGGCCTTAAACCATGATGATAAAGTGTTAGCATTAGCTCAATTGCAGCCCAGATGCCAAGGATGACCGGCGAAGTCATCCAATTCTCTGAAGACGACGCTCGGGGAGTGCACTTTCCACACCATGATCCTTTGATGATTGAGTGCTAGGTTTCCAATAAGATGGTGGCTCAGATCCCGGTGGACAATGGGAGTTCAGGAAACCTTCTGTTTAAGTCGACCTACGAGAGGATCGGGTTGGCCACAAGCGACCTATCCCCGAGCACCTAAAAGGTATCATATTGATGGGAAAACTGAAGTTGCCCGTAACAGTTGGAGATTTGCCTCACCAGGCCTTTAAGTATTGCACATTCATTGTAGTGGATTGCTCCTCGGCGTAAAATGCCATTTCGGGGCATCCGACCATAGTGGAGTTCGAGGCAGTTACTTCCATTCGGCACCTGTGCATGAACTTCCCCATGGAGTTGGAGATCGACATGGTTTGAGGAGACCAAAAAGAGGAAAGGCAACGCTACAACATGTCCCTTAGGCAACCAATAATGGTTATTGATGCGTTAGCCCCTGGACAACACCCTCCAAGGGGGGAGAAGGTTCATGCTGTGTGGGTTGATGAAACCAACGAGTTGGACCCAAGGGTTCAGAAAGAGAGGTCTATCAAACCCATGGAGGAGGTCGAGGAAGTGTTCCTCGATGCCTCCATCCCTGAAAGAAAGACCAAGGTCAGGAAAAATTTGAAGGCAAAAGTTTGAGAAGAACTGGTGAGCTTCCTCCAACAAAATCAGGATGTTTTTTCCTGGTCTCACTCTGACATGACGGGAATTGACTCGAATATCATTTTTCATGCCTTGAATGTCGAACCAAACGTCGCTCCAATTCAGTAGAAGCGGAGGACTTCTAAAAAGACCAGGGCTGAGGCTTTGAAGGAGGAGGTGGACAAGCTACTTGCAAATGGATTCATTGAGGAAGCCCAATATCCAAAGTGGGTATCCCATCTAGTCCTCGTGCCCAAGCCAAATGGCACCTCAAGGATGCCTCCTCCGACATCAATAAGGCCTGCCCTAAGGAATGTTTTCCACTGCCGAAGATAGACCACATTGTCGACGCCACCTCTAGGTACAAGCTCTTGTCATTCATGGACACATACTTGGAATATATTTAAATTACCACGCATATAATGTAATGTATCCATATATTACTATAATGTAATTCACTTTGGGTTGAAGAACGCTGGTGCCACCTACCACAAGCTTGTGAACCGTATGTTCAAGGAACAAATGGGACGAAACATGGAGGTTTATGTAGATGATATGTTGGTCAAGTCTAGAATAGCCCCCTGCCATGTAAAGGACCTGGCGGAAGTGTTTTTAGTACTTCGCAGGTTTGCGATTAATCTAAATCCCTAGAAGTTCACTTTTGGAAACCCCTCTGGAAAGTTACTAGGCTTTATTGTCAGTGCTGGGGGGATAGAGGCAAACCCCAAGAAGATCAAAGCCTTGGCCAATATGCCATCCACCGAAAGCATAAGGATGTTCAAAGCCTCACTGGGGGGATCGCTTCCCTGCATCGCTTTGGTTCCAAGGAAACTGACAAGTGCATCCCATTCTTCAACATAATCCGAGGGGTTAAGAGATTTGAATGGATGGAAGATTGCGAACAGGTGTCCCAGCAGCTGATGGCGCAATTAGCGAACCCACCTTTCTTGTTGAAGCCCGTTGACAGAGAGCCCTTCTTGCTTTACATGGCTATCTCAAAGAATGCCATCAGTTCCACATTAGTACACGAGGAAGGCCACGTCCAACAATCCATATACTGTGTAAGCAAGAGACTCCTCAGAGCGGAGTCTAGGTACCCACTCATGGAGTAGCTGACCTTTTTCCTAATGGTAGATTCTCGGAAGCTAAGGCCCTATTTCAAGGCATATCTCATAAAGGTCCTCACGAATCATCCCTTGCGACAGATCCTCCAAAAGCCGGAGTCATCCGGAAGATTCCTCAAGTGGTCCGTCAAACTCAGTCAGTTTGACATCACCTATCATTCGAGGACTGCCATAAAGGGTCAGGCATTGGTAGATTTCATTGCCGAGTGCACGGGAAACCATGAGAAACCTAGAGATGCCCCAGAGATTGGGCCTGTATGGAAGCTATATGTCGATGGATGATTGAATGAAAATGGTGTTGAGGCAGGCCTCATTTTGTAACCCTCGAGGGGCACAGAATTCACAACACTCTGAGGTTTGGGTTTGATGACTCAAACAACGAAGTCGAGTATAAGGCGCTCATTGCTGGTCTCCGAGTAGAATTAGCGCTCAAAGTCGAGAGCCTCAAAATTTTTAGTGACTCGCAACTTGTAGTTAATCAGGTTCTCGGGGAATACCAGGCCATGGGGACAAGATTGGCCGTTTACTTAGTGAAAGCCCAAGAAATGATGCACAACTTAAAAAAATTCACCATTCGAAAAGTGCCATGAGAATAGAACTCTTACGCTCATGCCCTGGCCAAGCTGGCAACCACTAAGGATGACGAACTCATTAATGTAGTCTCCATTGACCACCTAGCTTCTCCGAGCATCTCAGCCCCCGTGGAAGTGAAAGCATTCCAGCTTCAGTACCTGTGGCTGGAGCCTATAGTGAAATACCTTGTCTTCGGGAGTTACCACAAGCTAAGAAACAGCCTGAAAGTTACTTTACCAAGAAGTTTAACAAGTAAAAAAGCTTCGCCAATATAACTCGAGCTCCTTCAAATGAGCTCACCCTGATGACCAGCCCTTGGCCCTGTACTGTTTAGGGAATTGAGCTTATCGGGTCATTGCCCATGGGTAAAGGAGGGGTGAAGTTTGAAATTGCGGCGGTCTTTTATTTCACGAAGTGGGTCGAGGCGGAGCCACTTGTCACAATTACTTCTAAGAAGGCACTAGATTTCGTCATCAAGAACATCATTTGTTGCTATGGGCTCTTGAGGAAAATTGCTACAACAACGCCTTGCAGTTTGATAGCGAAATGTTCACAGACTTCTGTCAGCAACACAGGGTTCTAAAGAGATTTTCCTCTGTGGCCCACCCGTTGGCAAACGATCAGGTGTAAATAGTTAACAAGATGCTCAAAGCCACCTTAAAGAAAAGGCTTCAATAGACAAAATGAGCTTGGCCCGAGGAACTGTCTAGGGCATTGTGGAACTACCACACTATTGCTAGGACCTCCACCGGTCACTCTCCATTCTCAATGGCCTATGGGTATGAGGCCATGGTCACAATTGAGGTCTCAATCTCCCTGCACCGACGGGATACGTATGATCCGACCAAAAACCACACTTTACTTCGAGAGTCCCTGGACCTTGTGGAAGAGCTTTGTGAAGCTTCTTAGCTTCGAGTAGCATCCTACAAGCAGAAAGTGGCCGTGTATTTCAACTTTAACGTGAAGGATAGAAAGTTTTGGGCCAGAGATCTGGTGTTGCGAAAAGTCTTCTTAGCCACCCGAGACCCTGGTGCGGGAGTGCTGGGACCCAACTGGTGAGAGCACATACCAAGTTGAGAGTGTTATATGTTTGAGGTCATAAAAATTAGCCTGACTGAGTCGGGAATTAATACCTCATGTCTGGAATACGAGCATCTGCACCGGTAGTACCAGTGATATGAGAAGTAAATTATTAATTTTTGTAATCTTCTTCTACACTCCACGCATAATTAATGGAAACCGTGTAGACAAAACACTGTATTTTTTTTTTCAAGAGATTCTACTTATATTCTTTAGTTTCCTTTTTTCTGTATGTACTACTGGTAGAGTACCCGCTTGCTAGCCTAGACAAGTGAACGTAACTAGTCTCTGATGACTTAGGGAGCATGGAGATAGGGCATCCTTGCAGAGTTAGACCTAGGAAGCTAAGCTTGTCAAAAGCAAAGTAAGCCTAAGGTCAGTATCCCGAGAATAGAACATCATAGGAAACTAAATTCCTGAGTCCACGAGCTAAGAAACCAAGCTTGTCCTAGTAGCGTGAGAACAAACTTAGGTAACCCCTTGTGGACAATGCCCCCGAGGAGCACTGACCAAGTCCCTTGATCTCGAGATGCGAATGGAAGACCGAGTCATCTCTACTCGGTCCTGAGGCATGGACTTAAGTAACCTCCTGTCGAAATTAGGACCAAGGAGCGCTGACCAAGTCCCCGGTAAGTCGCACGCAAAATTAGCATCGGGAAGTCGGTGATCTGGGAAGCTACGACAGTCGACGAGTGAAGCGTCCTTAGCGTCATAAGACCCCATTGCTAACTGGTTGGGAAATACCTAGTGCCAAAGAGATGGAAGTAATTCGAGATTAGATTTCATATATTTTCCCAAGGGTAGCGCGCGCCCAAGGATTTATAGCAAAATCCCAATGCTTAAAATGTGAATGGAAGCCCGAGTCGTAGGTACTCTGGCACGAGCCTAAGTCACCTAAGACTTAAGTATAATACTCTGCAAAACCTTGCACTGTTAATCCAAAAATAGCGCGAGAGTGGACTTAGGGTTACCATCCGTGGACTCCATGCCTGAGAAGAAACAACCAAGTCTCCCGATCTCGAGATGCGAGTGGGGGTCTGAGTCACTAGCACTCGGAGTTAGGAATCGACCAAAAGTAAAAAAACCCAATTAGTGCGAGAACGGACTTTGGTCACTTCCCGTGTACATTGTGCCCGAGGAGAAATAACCTAGTCCTATGATCTTGAGATGCGAATGGAAGCCCAAGTCATTGGAACTCGGAGCTAGATCTCGAGTACTAAACATAGGATGATGAGTTCATAGCTTCAACATGATCAGGGTCATAGCTGACCCATAGGTGGCCACGTACCCAGGGGGCTGGTGGCTTAGTACGAATGATCTCCTAGGAACACGAGTCATTGGGACTCGACAACACAGGAAGACATTAAAGTTACTTTCAAGGACATCGAGCCTAGAAGAAAAAACTAAATGTCCTAAGCGTCGAGCACTAAGGAAAAACCCTATAGTGCAAAGACCTCCTCAAAGCCCGAGTCGTTGAAACTCAAAGGTGTAGGATAGTCAAGTGCTCTCACTTAACCCCGCATTAAGTTACTCTTAGGACCACGAGCCTAAGAATAAACATTAGATGCATAAGTGTCTAGACACTGGCACGAAGATCCTCAAGCTCTAAGTATCGCTGGCTGACCTCATCCTAAGCGGTTGGAACTTGGGGCTGTAGGGTCGCGTCAAGTGTCACTTGACTTCGCGTTAAAGTTTCTCTCAAGGACCATGAGATTACAGAGCAACACTAAATGCCTAAAAAATTTCTATGTACTAAGAGAAGTCGATAAAGACTTGAGTCTCCAAGACTCGAGCAAAAGACCTAAGTTAATGACTTGGGACTCTCGTGGGTTACCTTACGTTGAGTTGAATTAACAAAGTCCAAGTTGCCTATTTAATATATGTCAATTCGATAATAATAGAATAGTCATGTCAATAAAGTAGTGAAATGGAAAAATATTTAAAATAATGCTCGAGGGATTGAGCGTTGATTTTCTATACCCCCATAAAATATGGCACACAGGCCTACATAGCTAAAAATGTATCATGTAGGATAAAATTACTGGGGCCCTTGGCCTGAAGGAACCTCTCCCACCAGCTTGATCATAGGATCGACCTTGGGGATGCAGCTCTCTACCGCAATTTCCCTCTCTTGGGCTGCCCTTGCCTCCTATGCCTCAAGGCACACCTTGAGCATTGTCCTCATGTTTGAAACCTTGGTGAATGAGAGATCCATATCTCTGTTGCTCTGCCACGCAACAAAGAGTGTATCGTCGGCTATCACGTCGAGGTCTTTTTCAAGTTTGTCTACTCGGTGATGGAGTTCTTCGGCCTTTGTGGTGGAAATCCACACGAGTAGTGGCCCGTGCAGCGTCCTCCCTGGCTTTGATTAGATCCTCGACACGGGCCAAGGACTCGGCCTAGCTCTACTGGAGCTCCTCACGAGCCTTAGTTTGCTCCTTCACGGTCTTGGTGCGACCCACAGCGTCCTCCAACAACCTATAGGAAGTGTCCTCCAGAATGGAAAAATTTCACCGCTCGATAGCCAATAGACTCTCCACCTCACGGACATGACCCCTCATGTCGTCCACTTCCTTCTAGAGTCGCGAGTGCTCATCAAAAAGGACCATGCCAGCTCTTCCCATGCCTGAACGAGCTCTGTCCGAGCCTCCTTCAGCTCATAGGACCGCATCGGTACGATGTCTCCAAGTTGTTGATTGAGAGCTGCAGTCTATACAAAATTAGAATATAAGATCAGTAAAAAGATGAAGAAATAGATAATGAATTGAGGTAAACATTTGAAGACTTACCTTTATGGAGGAATGGCAGTTTGTGGCTACCAGCGAAACCTCATTATCGCTACCACAACGGGCGAGGATGCGAGAAGGTAACTCACACAGGGACCCCGTTATCCCGTGGAGAAGCTCCGCAGCGAGCAGAGAAACCTTCTCCCATACTCTCCTCACGAGAAGAGGCTCCAACTCAATGCAGCTAGGATGGGCAACGGGACCTTTCGGCCAATCTCTCGCAAGAACTCAACAAGAAGTTTGAATTCCTCGCTACCCTCGCTGATACTGGCGTTTTAGTACTCAACAACCTGCTTATGCTTCTCGAAGCCTTCTCCATCATAGTATTCCGGGAAGACTATCAATCGAGGTACCCTGACCCCTGACCGGAGGGGAGTCAAGCGCCTTGGAAGGGATTTCTTTACCCTTCCTGGAGGATTTCCCATCTTGAGGGGAGGAAAGGTCAAGGTCAATGACCTCCTCTGGAACCACCATCCTTGGGGTGAGGACTGGTGGAGTAGCTACAAGGGCTGCTGGGGCCACCGGGGTTGGAGTTGCAACAGCTGGGGGCATGGATGCCATGGTTGACGCCGCTGGGAGATCTATCTGAGGGGGTCCCGACACTGTCTAACATGTCAACCTGACCAATCGGATAGGCCCGTGCTTTCTTCACAAAGAAACAAAATGTTTAGACTCTCAGAAGGGAAGGAAAATAAAAAAATAAGTAAAACTCATGCGAGACTAAGTATAAATATCCACAGGAGTCCCACTGCGATCAGGCTCCTCGGAGTGGAGGAGGGAGTGGGAGAATTCACAAATGAGCCAACCCATCTCCTACGTCTGATTGGTCTCGTACTGACAAAACCAAGTGGCACACATAATCGTCATCCTGCCAAGAGGCACGGAACATTGGCCTTAATTACATTTAATACATACATATCTAAATAATAATGGAAATTACAGTTAATATGTAATTATAAGATTACATATCTGAAGGAAATAGATGAAAAGATACGACCAGACTGGTTGCCCATAAATATGATGTATGATGAGCCAATGATTTTCTGGTCGATGGTCGAACAGATTATACTCACTTAAACTGCCATGTGTATTCCATGTGTAGGCTAATTCTTCCACGTCATCAGATAGTCCTTGTTTGGGTAAACATTTGCCCCCCATTTTATTTTACTACAACCAGCATATAATAAACTTAGGCAACTGGCCTTCCGTATGACATGTCACATCCGTCAGCGCCTTTTTGAAAAAGTAACTAATTATGGTTGTTGCAGTTTCGCAAAAGTGTTTTGACGGCTAACACGATTCCCCATGTTTTGAAAACTCATCCCCCATCATTACCTTTTTAATTTTGCCACGATAGTATAAATAGCCTACTCTTCTCACTTTTTACCTTTTACCACTCTTCTTCTTCTCAAGAACTCAGAAGCAAAAAAGTAAGAAAAAACTCAGAAAACTTTGGTGATCCGTGCTGTGTCTATTTAGCCGCTTGTATCAACACTCGTGACTTCACTTCAATCTTCCATTCAAGTAAGTTTCTTGATCGATTTGCCTCTATTATACCATGAAACATTCATTTCTCTAGTTTTCTTATATTCAGTCTTTGAGATTTTTAATGTTCTTGAAAAAAAACAATTCCGGGGTAATCGGGCTCGTAGGTAGTAACATGATAGGATAGGAGTTTGAATTAGCAAAAACACTAAATGAAGCTTAGGAATTGGCTTGAGAAGTAGGAATATTGATTTAGGGTGCAAAATCGAAGTAAAAATTCGATTTTTATGCATTCGGAAAAATCTTAGTTTTTCCCTCCTATTTTCGGAGTCGAAAAGTTTCACTGAAAAAACTTCACTTCTGCTTTTTAATCCATTTTTCCAAACTGTTAGAATGTTTTTAGTGTTTATGTTAGAATGCTGCTGGTAGTATAAAAACTTATCTTTTATACAAGAGCAACGTTATCCTAACATTTCCACTTGTTCTATCTCTTGGCCGTAGATTCTCATCTCCCATTTTTTGTTCTCAAATTTTCATGCACGATCCTTGGGGAGGTGAGAGGCCGATTGACGACGATCTGCTTGCACTACTGTTTGAGGATCAAGAACAACCGTCACTACTATTTTCAAAAGTCCCATTTTCTCAACACAACCTAGTGACCAGACCTCCGCCCATTCCACCTAACATGGGTCGCGTGAAGTATATTGCTCGTAGAAAGAAGAGATCAACCAACCCTCCTTCTAACAAGTTTGCTCCTCGCACCGAGGAGCCTTCTACCAATTCCAGCCTTTAAATACTATACCTCCCAAGATTCAAACTAAAGCCCGACCTTGCGACACCCTTTGGCCAAAGGTCGAATGGTACGTTGCACCTCCTTGCATCATATCTGTTAGGATGGTAACGAACTATCTCAAGAAGTACGGTCTCCCTGGGATCATCCGACCAGAGGGAAAATGTGCCTGGGGGCGCCTTCAGCGCCTGGTCAAGGTACCATATCATGACAGGGGAAATCTTGCCTCTGCACAAATTCTTCCAAGGGGTGGCCAATTATTTTGAGGTCGCCCCTTTCCAAATCACTCCCAATGGATATAGAGTATTATCTACTCTATATATCCTTTATAACCATAAGAAGTGGCTTGTACCTACCCCACACGAGATCTTCTACCTATTCAAACTCAAGTTCAACCCCAACCACAACAACACGGGGTTCTTCCACTTCTACCACCAAGAGTTTGCTTGTACCTTACTGAGCGACATCACCTACAAATCCAATGTAGGGAAGTACTTCCAGGAGTACTTTCTTACAATGGGCCTGGTCGTTGATAACATGGCCTTCACCCAAGGAGGAAAATCTTTTACTCACTAGTTGCTTATTAACTTCTAGCTTCTCTATACCATCTTTATAAATTTGGTGTTGTTTAGGTCCGTGGTACCGACCAGACCCTACTCCAGAGATGGAGATAAGGGCAGCAGCCTTGGCCAGTATGACGAACCTCGAGAAGAGCATCAAAGAGCTGGCCATTGAGAGTAACTTAACGCTGGTTGGCCTTCTGGCACCTCACCAGGATTTGAGGGAGTCTACAGCAGAAACTGCTACTGGAGGAGAGATCCCCGAGCAGCACCAGGATGTGTCATGACCTCAAAGGAGGCGGGCAATAGGAGTGACCATCAGGGAACCTTCCAACATCCCACGAGCTACTGTTGTTCTGACCCAACACGACAAGGGCAAGCAGAAACTTCCAGAATACCCCGAGCCCATACTCGAGTCTTTTGATGAGAACGGTACTGATTTTCACTCTTAGACAGTTTTCCCATTCCCTGTCATTTATTCGACGAGGATGGAAACTTTAAATATGCGATTAGTAGTTTAAATTCAAACTTCTTCGAAGCAGAGAGTGAGTGTAGCAGTAGTACCATAAATAATGTATCGACCAGTAATAGTAGCTCGGGTAAACTACTTAGAATTTTTCTTGCTCTTATTTTCTTGATTTTTTAAGTAACTTAATTTATATTGTCTAATCGTTTATTTCTATCCTATAGTCATGACTTCTAGAGAGGTGTTCGATCTGTACAGCAACCCCAAAGCCAAGACTTATGCAAGCAGGAGGAAAGAAAGCAGGCAGTACCCTGGGGAAATTAGCAGTGACCCTTCCAAGAAAAGTGCTTGAACTGAGGACTCTCCTGCACCTGTAACTTCCAAGGAAACTACTCCTCCTCTAGCTCCCGTCGACCCGACTCCCCCAGCTCCTGTCGACCCGACTCCTCCAGCTCCTGTCAACCCAACACCTCCTGATCAATCAGGAAAAACTTAAGCCGAGGCTGCCCTGAACACAACGTACAACTTGGCCAGTGACAAACTGAAGAACCTATCAAGACATCGGTGCAGTCAGGAAGCCTTCAGTAATGTCTCCTACATGAAGGGTGAGCAGATTCTCAGTCGCTCGCTGAATGAAATACTCAGTGTAAGTTGCTATTTTTTGCTGTGCCTTAGTTCTCTATCTTGCCTTTTTTATTCATACTAACAATTTTACTGATTCTCTGATCGTAGGGAGTTTTGACCCTGAGTACTAGTTGGCATCGCACAGAGGAGACGTCTGCCAAACATGCTGAAGAGATTAAGGCTGTCGAGGGAAGACTCGCCGAGCAGCTCAAGGCGGCTGGGGATAGACACGCCCAACTGGGCGAGGAATTAAGAGTGGCTGAAGAGAGAAATGCCAAATTGGGCGAGGAGCTGAAGCAACACAAGGAGGCCTTGGCCAAAGTCACTGAGTCTAAAGACAAGTACGAGGCTTCAGTGATTAATTTCAAAGAGGTCTCCAAACTCCAAGATGAACTGGCTATCAGTAGGAAAGAAACTGCTGAACTAGAGGAAGGAGTCAAATTGGTCGAAGAGACCAACGCTAGTGACTTGGAGAGGTTCAAGGAAGTAGCGTTCAACAAATTTTATATTCTCTAGAAAAGAAATCCCAAGGAAAACTATGATTATTTGCCAGAACATATGAAGCAAGCTGAGCTAGCTAAGTTCGTTGCTCGCCAGGAGGAAGAGGAGACAACTCAAGGATCCCTTGAGATTTCTTCGGCCACATGTATTGAAGGCATTGACAAAGGTGCTGATACCACACTCGACCAGCAGCCTCAGCAAGATCCTCCAGCTGCTCCTGCTGCTTCATAATTTTATTTATTTTATTTTAATTTGTAACTAGGAGACACGAACCATGGTTCGTGATATTAAGACAATTTTTTGCTGCATAGGGCAGCTTTTAATTTAATTAGCAATTACATCCGAGCAGCAACTGCTCACGGTGTAAAACATTTTACTTTGATATTATAATATTCGCACTTTATTATAACATCTGTTCGCATGACCGAACTTAGCATAACACTTTTTTTTTATTTGATAAAATTTAAACAAAATTTTGAAAAATACTCTAAGTACCGTAGTAGGCTTTCCCTTATTTTGCTCGTGTGTTTACATATGCCTGTTGATATGCTTTGCTTTCTTAGTACCTTATATGCCCCCCAAGTGATTGAGGAGCTTAAGGTCCTCGGTCACTTGCCAAGACTCGGACTAGTTCGAATATTATTTCTTTTAATAGAGACTTGTAAATATGATAATATAACAAAAAACACACGTAATGAGAAAATATTTTAATAAATACAATAATTGGCAAGAATAACTGGCTGTGCACAGTTCCTTTTATTTCTCATAAAAAATGGACAATCGTGTCTGTACGAGTGATGAAAAAAATTGATCTTACACATATAAGCGACTAGTCATACGATTGACTAACCCATGTTCATAAACTTGTAAAAAGTGAAATTAATACAAGTCAGTTCTTTTAAAGGAACTGTTTATTGATAATACTTGCGCAGGTGTTCTCCATTCCAATAGTGAGGAATGAGATCTCCATTTAAGGGAGTAAGTTTATAGGTGCCTGGTTGGAGGACTTCTTCAATTTGATACAGACCTTCCTAGTTAGGAACAAGCACTCCGACATCTTGATCGCGGGTGTTAAGAAAAACTCTTCTAAGTAACAAATCTCCAACGTTAAATTTTCTTTCGCATACTTTAGAGTTGAAATACTGAGCGACCTTTTGCTGGAAAGCTTCTACACAGAGTTGAGCTTGCTCACACCTTTCATCGACCCAATCCAAAGATTCCATCAATAACTGACTATTAATACTCTGATCGTATGCCTTCCTTCTATGCGATGGTGGATCTAATTCAACAGGCAACATGGCTTCATATCCATAGGCCAAATAAAATGGAGTATGGCCCATTGCTGTTTGATGGGACATTCTATACCACCAAAGGACTTTACGTAACTGTTCTGGCCATGCCTCCTTCGCTTCTTCAAGCCTTTTCTCCAGGGTATCCTTCAATGTCTTGTTGACAGCTTCAATCTGTCCGTTTGCTTGCGGATGAGCTGCTGAAGAAATACTCTTGATAATCCCATGCCTTTCGCACAAATCTGTGAACAGATCGATGTCAAATTGTGTGCCATTATCTGAGACATTATCTGACACACGATATTTTTTACTACAAAATCTAGCACCTTCTTGGTCGTTATTGTTTCAAGTGGCTCAGCTTTAGCCCACTTTGTGAAGTAGTCAACAGCAACTACAACATACTTAACGTTGCCTTTTTCCGTGGGTAAAGACCCGATCAAATCTATCCCCCATACTGCAAATGGCCATGGGCTTTGCATCTGTTTTAGCTCATTAGGGGCTGCTCGCGGTATCTTGGAGAACCTTTGGCACTTGTCACACTTTTGAACAAAATCCACCGATTCTTCATTCATCGTTGGCCAGAAGTATCCTTGCCTTAGGATATTTTATGATAAACTTTGCCCCCAGCATGATCTCCGTAGAAACTTCCACGGACTTCTCGCATTAATTCCTTGGCCTTTTCCTTTGAAACACACCTTGGAAATGGCATTGAGCACCCTCTCCTGTACAAAACCACATCGACCAGAAGGAATTGAGCCAACTGTATCTGGAGGGTTCTTGCGTTGTTTCTGTCCGTCGACAGCACTCCATGCTCTAAGTATTCAATGAAGGACATCATCCATGTGTCTGTTGCTTGGATTACCAGGGAAGACTCTTCTGCTTGAATACTCGGTGCGGAAAAATGTTAAACAGGTACTATATTCAAGGTGTCAGCATCCTTCATGCTTGCTAACTTGACCAAAGCATCAACATTTGAGTTCTGGTCACAAGGTACTTGGTGGAGAGTATATTTTTCGAACTGTGCCAATAAGTCCTTTGCTTTGTTCAAATAAGCAAACATCTTAAGACCCCGAGCTTGATATTCTCCAATAATTTGATTAACCACTAACTGGGAGTCACTGTAGATATCAAGTGACTTTATATCCATGTCCTTGGCTATTCTTAATCCTGCGAGCAAAGGTTCATATTCGACTTCGTTATTGGATGCTGTAAAGTAGAAACTGATTGCACAGTGGAATGGATGTCTTTCAGGCATGACTAAGATCAAACCTGCTCCAACATTGTGCTCGTTGGAAGAGCCATCTACGAACAACTTCCAGGAAGGAATTTGGTTTTGGAGTTCAGGCTCTTCGATCGGCTTGGTATCCTGGAGCCTAGTAAGCTCTGTGACAAAGTCTGCTAGAGCCTATCCCTTCACAGTTGTTCATGGTGAGTAAGAAATATCGAACATTCCAAGTTCATCTGCCCATTTCAACAATCGATCGGCAACTTCTAGTTTTTGCAGGACTTGCTGTAGTGGCTGGTCGGTGAGTACTACGATAAAGTGAGCTTGAAAGTATGGTCGCATCTTTCTGGTGGCCAAAATTGAGAAATAGGCTAATTTCTCAATGGGCGGATACTGCAACTCTACTCCTACTAGCCTCTTGCTTATATAATACACAACTTTTTGAACATATTCCTCCTCTTTGATCAGGACAGCGCTAGCAGCATACTCGATGACCACCAAATAGATGACCAATGTTTTTTTCTTGACCAGGTTAGAAAAAAATGGTGGTTGCGACATATGAGAATTTAGAGCCTGGAAAGCCTACTCACACTTTTCCGTCCACTCGAACTTCTTGTTGCCCCTAAGTAGATTAAAAAATGGAACGCACTTGTCCGTTGACTTAGAAATGAATCTACTCAAAGGGGAAATCCTCCCAGTTAGGCTTTGAACATCTTTAATTTTAGTTGGCGACTTCATCTCGATCAGGGCCTTGATCTTTTTGGGATTAGCTTCGATACCTTGCGAGTTCACTATGAATCCCAAAAATTTCCCCGATCCAACTTCGAAGGAACACTTAAGGGGATTCAGCTTCATCTGATATTTGTTCAAGACGTTGAAGCACTCTTGCAAGTCCCCGATGTGTTCTTCTGCCTTCTTTGACTTAATCAGCATGTCATCAACATATACCTCCATGTTTACACCGATCAACTATTTGAACATGTGATTGACTAGTCGCTGGTAAGTCGCACCAGCGTTTTTCAAACCGAAAGGCATTACTTTGTAATAGTAAAGCCCTGTATCGGTATGAAAGCAAGTGTGATTCTCATCAGGTGGGTGCATACTGATCTGATTGTACCCAGAGTATGCATCCATTAATGATAAGATCTCATGGCCTGATGTGGCATCGACTAGCTAGTCGATCCTTGGGACTGGGAAATAATCCTTCGAGCAGGCTTTATTGAGGTCTGTGAAATCCACGCATGTCCTCCACTTTCCATTCGGCTTGGGAACTAGTACAGGATTAGAGACCCAAGATGGATAAAATGGCAACTTGATGAATCTGTTCTCCTCTAGCCTCTCGACTTATTCTTTTAATGCCTACGATATATCTTTGTCAAGCAGCCTCCTTTTTTGTTGTACTGGTGGAAAACTTTTATCTATATTCAAGACATGGCTGATAACTGATGGGTGGATCCCAACCATATCCTTATGCGACCAGGCAAATACCTCCTGGTTTTCATTTAAAAATTCCACCAGTTTTTTCTTTGTTGTTTTCTCTAAGCTTTTACCGACTTTCATAACCCTGGTCAGATCTGCCTCATCAAGTTGGACCTCGTTGAGGTCCTCCACTTGTCCTACATCTTCTTCAAAATCCCCAAAGCGAGGATTTAAATTCCTATCCTCACATTGGGCAACACCCTGTTTGGTGACTTGCTCACCTGATTGGGCTTGTAGTTCATTCGCCAACAAGAACCTTTTCTTGGATTTCTCCCCTGATCTAGCCTTTTTACCTTGGTAATTGAGGAATTATAACATTCCTGCGCTTCTCGCTGATTTCCCAACACGTATCCTACCCCTGCGTCGGTTGGAAACTTCATGGCTAGGTGCCAAACTTAGGTCAAGGCTTGCAGGTCGACTAGAATAGGTCTTCCAATCACAGTATTATATGTAGAAGGACAATCAACTTCTATAAAAGTAGTGAGTAATGTCTTGTTCATAGCTGCAGTCCCTGCTGTGACTGGAAGCCTGATCGACCTGGTTGGCGCGAACCCTTCGCCAGAAAAACCATAAATAGTTTGGTTGCATGGCTCCAAATCCTGCACTGATAACTTCATTCTCTCCAGCGAAGATTTGTACAGAATGTTTACAGAGCTCCCTGTATCCACTAACACCCACTTAACCATCATATAAGTGATCTGGACGTCCATGACCAGAGGATCCGAATGGGGAAAACGGACATGCTAGCGTCAAGCTTAGAGAAAGTTATCAATTCTTCCTCTGTTCGAGCTTTTTTGGGAGTTCGCTCCTCTACGTTTATCATTTCAATGTCCTGGTCATGTCGTAAGGCTCTGTCATATCGTCCCCTTGTCTTCCCACTATCACCTGTCAAGTGTGGGCTGCCACAGATGGTCATCAATGTATCAACAACTGGAGCTGGCTGTAAAGGGGGCGAGCGTTAGCGTACAGGTGCCTGCTTGTTGCCTCCTTGAGCCTCTCGCTGAGAACCTCCACGGGCTCGAACATATCTTCTCAGGTATCCTTGTCTGATAAGGAATTCAATCTCATCTTTAAGCTGGTTGTACTCGTTGGTGTCATGTCCATAGTCATTGTGAGAAACACAAAACTTGGTTGTATCTCTGTTGGAGATATCTTTCCTGATCGGGGCTGGTCGCTTGAAAGGAACAGTGGTGCTAGTAGCCTGGTACACTTCTGCTCTGCTTTCGATTAGGGTCATGTAATTGGTGAACCTTGGCTCATATCTGTGACTTTTAGGGCACTTGTTCTCAGATGTTGACGGGTTGTGGTTCGCCCTTTTTTCCTTCATTTTTCCCATTCTTTTTGTCGTTGCCATTGGTTTTCCCAGACCCATTGGTGGCTTTAGTGGGATCTTCTTTCGGACCCTAGTTGTCTGTGGGGTCTTCCCTTCGTTACTGATGTACCAATCTACTCGGTCCAGGAACTCTTGGGTGCTCTTTACCCCATTCTTCCTTAAACTATTCCAGAGGTATGAATGGCACCATATTCCAGCAGTAAGTGCCATCATCTTTTCCTCATCACCAACTATCTTAGCCCTAGCAGCGGCTCGCATAAAACGTTGGACATATGTCTTCAAGGTTTCGTCCTCCTTCTGGCGTATCTCGACCAGTTGGTTGGCTTAGGTCGGATGTACTCAACCAGCGTAAAACTGCCCATAAAACTCTTTCACGAACATTTCCCAAGACATTATGCTACCAGGAGGGAATTTGAAAAACCAGTCCTAAGAAGTATCGAATAAGGTGGCCAGAAAGATTCTGCATCGAGCGTCATCTAACACCTTCTGGATGTCCATTTGTATCTCGAATTTATTCACATGAGATATTGGATCTCCAAATCCATTGAAGTTGCGTAATATTGGCATCTTAAATTTGCTTGGAGTCTCGGCCATCGCTATTCTTGGTATAAATAGAGTGCCTCTTCTTCGGTCATACTTAATATGGGACGTTCGGCTCCCCACTAGCTGATGGATGGCCTGATTCAGCACATCAAGCTAGGCCTGTACAGTGTTTGGTATTATTGGGGCGACTGGTGCTGGAGGGGCATACTCATCGTGCCTTTCCCGTCTTTCATTGAGTACGTCCCTCAAATCCTCATCCCTACGCCTTTGCTCATTTGCGCCCATTCGATTAAAGACGTTAGGTTGCCTAGGCTGCCCCTAGCATTCTGACTCGTCGGCCAATTCTCTCTTTGTGGGGGATTACGTTCCCCACCCCTATCTCCTTGCCCTCGACCAGCATTTCCTTTGCTGGAATTTGCCTCATTACAGTCATAGAAATCCCTAAAATGTGATCGACTATGGTGCGACCTGCTGATCGCGCTATTTCCCCCTCTCTTCGCTGGCACGTCTCGTCCGTCAGGTGGAGGCTTGCGTTGGTTGGTGGGTCCCCAGGCATTATTATGTCGTGGGGGGCCCTTGACCACAGAGTCTGATTCGACCTGTGTCCTTCCAGCAGAAGGACGTTGTCCCCTGCTTGGTGGATTTGGCACTTCAGCTGTCTGGCGTTTAGGGCTTCGGGGAGGCTGCCCGACCCTATTTTGCCATTGCTGCTAGGGATTATCTCGACCAGCGCGAGAAGGAGGTTGCTGCTTAGGATCTTGAAACAAAATATCATGTTGAGTAGCAGGAGGCTGCTCCGGCCTCTGAGGGATCTCTGGTTGAGGCGGAGTGTGGTGATCTTGTCGGCAATTTGAATGTGGACCTTGTTGTGGCAGTACACTAGGTGGCTGATCCAGTTGAGAAGCTGGCGCAGGCTGTCCTTGAGCCAACTAAATGACTGCCTCTAGGGCGACATTGGCGTCCCTCTGTCGGTGATCCATGCCTGCCTGCCTCTCATTCAGTTCTTGGTGTTGCCTATCAATTTCTCTCTACTGCAATGCCTTCATTTCAGCCACATTTTCTTGATTACCTCTCAGATTGGCTAGCTCTTCCTGCAACAGAATCAGTGTTGTCCTCAAGGTCTCAGAATCCATTTCCTCCTCTTCGAATTCCAATTGTGGCTCATCTTCAACCACATTTTTTGGAGTAGGCTGGGTTGGTGCAACACCAAAGGTTTGTTCAGTCTTTCTAGATGTTCTCGCCATTTTATCCCTTTCGAGGAAATGAGTTTAACTCTCAATGAAAGCACCAAAATGTTTACCCACGAATGGTTCAATGACACAGAGTCAAGTAAAACGATAGAAAATGAGATGATATCAAGACGAAAAGATAAACGACACAAAATATTTATAGTGGTTTGACCCCAAAATTTGGTAACAACCTACCTCCACTTAGTGTTCTTATTGATGTATATTTCCAAGAACTGTGATCAATGAACTAGGGTTCACGAGTTTCACATTCTTTTAGAGGAATACAATTATCTTGGATAAAAATACTCTATTTCTCTCTTAGAATTTCGAAGTTCAAAATGTCCCCTCTCTTGAGCCTTTTGATTCTTATGTATAGGCTCAACGAGTTCTACCTGGGCCAATGGGCCTTAATTACATTTAATACAAGCGTATCTACATAAGAATGGAAATTACAATTAATATGTAATTATAAGATTAAATATCGGAAGGAAATAGATGAAAAGATACGACTAGACTGGTCACCCATAAATATGATGTCTGATGAGCCAATGATCTTCTGGTCGATGGTCGAACATATTATACTCACTTAAACTACCACGTGTAGGCTAATTCTGCCACGTCATCAGGTAGTCCTTTTTTGGGTAAACAACGAGAATCCCTAAGAAAATTGCACAGGAAGAAGAGGGAAGAAATTCTAAGGACAAGGGGTGTCCTCGAGCCTAAAGAATCGGCATCGGAGAACACCACCATAAATTATGAACACTGTCGCAATCTAGGAATTTTCCAAATTCTGGTCGAATGTCCAAAAAGGAAAAAGTTGCCTAAGGTGTGTAGTAAGCCATTATGACCACTCCTAACACTGAAATGTGCATGAAAAGTCCTATGGAAGGTCAAAGCAGCCTCTAAAGTACCACAAAAAAGCTCGTTCCTAAGCATGCATTTAAACTCCCAAATTAAGCTCAACGAAAACATAAAACTAGTGAATACTTACTTAATATATAGTGTCGATAAGTGCTGAAGCAAGTTTGAATGCTAAAGAATTGCTTGCCATTCGCCCTGAAATATGACGATTCTTGCCAACCGTTCAGAATTGCAGAAAAATCTCAAGAATAGTCGAGGGACTAGGATACTTGAGAGAAAAGAGAGAGTTCTAGAGTTTTTTGAATTTCAAATGGTAAAAGTGCTTGCTGTGAGGTGGTTATCGAGTTTTTATACTCGTATAACTTTGCGTGGAAGCAATCTCACCCCGACCGTCGGATTACCTACAACATAGGTACTCGAGAAAAATCCAATGGTCAGAATCTAAATGACACTGATCGTAATCATTAGCTTTGGAAAAGGACGCCTTGGATATAGAGCGAAATGACGCCTAGGATATAGAGTAGACGTTCTGAGTAGTGGAATGGACTGCTCATTATTTTCACAAAATGATGAGCCCAACAATAGGGATTCAACACATGGCGTGACTTTTTAGAGTGAAGTCAGAGGAAGCCCAAGCATCTCCCCCCGAAGACCTTCTTGAATTACTCTTTAGTCTAAGTCTCCACTGTCCGAGGATGAGTAAAGACTTCGGGGCAAAATATTGTCCAAGTTTTTGCCACCTGACACGTGGCAATTATGAGTAATTAGAAACAATTCATGGAGTTCTCAGAGTGTGAGCTCCTTCAGGAAATCCAATGCAGCCAAGACATGGGTATCTCTAAGCGAGGCTACACCCCGAGTTCTATCTTCGAGGCGAGGATGTCTCTGAGTGAGGACACGTCCTGAGAATTCTCTGAGCCAATCTCTAGGTAATGGATGTCTTCAAGTGAGGCCACGTCGCAAGATTTGTTCTCAATGCGGGCAAGTCTCTGTTTAAGACTACGTCTCGAGAAACTCTTCTTACTCGCGCACCTTTGAGGTTTATGACTCTAGTCCTCAGCCCCGAAGTGGCTACCAAGTGTCAGTAACTGCGGGCATGGGCCACCAGAAGATCATCTGACAAGTTCGTACACTTGACAATTGGCATTTCCCACAATGCCGCCTGACATGGGCAAATGTGCGTCACGCTCTGATAGTCACAGATATATTTCCCATAAAGTTGGTGTGTAACTTTCTGCAATGGGCCTTGTAGAATCTGCATGGGTCGTAGTCTTTGTTTTAGTGCAACCCTTTTTTCTATTAGCTCAACATTAATACCCCAGGGTGGGGATCTTGTATTAATAATAGATAATTAATATTAATGACCCCATCCTCTATAAATAGGGCTGGGGTATCTCCTTGTACAGAGTTCACATTTTTAGAGAGGAAAACTCTGTAACTCAGTGCAATAAATACATTACCTGAGAACCACCACTGAAGCTTGTTAAAATAAGCTTCAAGCTCACTAAATACCATAGACTCGTGGATTAGGGCTTTTTTATAGCTTGACTTACGTAAAAACCCTTAGGCTCTTTTATATTATTTTCTTTATACTCTTAAAATTAATTGATAGTGAAAAAGACATTCAACAACAGTCATTCACGTTTAAACAAATATTCAAAATTATGATTATAGTCCTACTTAATAACTGGGGCTCAAGCCCTAATCACAACCCGATTGCAGTTCTCTTACCTCAAGTCCCGAGCAGATAGCGTATGGTGACCTTGAGTATGATCCTTTTCTTTCGAGCCTAACAGTATATCCTAGTCACAACATAATTACAGATAATCATCAAGAACTAAACCAATTAAAAGCTTCATGATTAAATCCTAGCCTCTGGGACCTCGAATTCTACTAAATCGGGTCGCAGAATCCTTTCGGAGCCTTTAGGTTAGAGTTCCCATAGTAAAAAACCCTAATTGGCTAATTTTCCCCATTTGAGCAACGTCACCCCTCCCTAAGGTCCGCGGCGCTCTACAAGTCAGAGAGCCCCCAAGCTATCTCTCTAGAAAAATGCCACAGCACAGCCCACAAGGCGATTCAGAGAACCGCCCCAGCCTTTTAGTTCATGCGGGTCGCGGCCCACCAAGAACTGCGACGCAGCGCAACCCTGCGAGCCCAGAATTTCCAACACTTTCCAGCCATTTCCACCGAACCAAAACCTCCAAACACAGTCCCAAAGTTTCCCGAAAGTCCTCAACTGAACCTAGAACTCTTACCAACACAACATAAGCAACATTTATACCCCAAAAAACAAACCAAATCCTTACCAAAACTCAAAACCCAAGCTAAAGTTTAAAACTCAACCAAACTTAAACCATAACAAAATATCACCAAAAAAACAATGTATGATTCCTTATCTCAGTTGTGAATTTCGACCCTAATATGCCTTTAAACAAAACCTAGCTCTAAGATCCTTAGATTTCCAATCCTATTGTCCTTAAAATTCAAAAACTCCCTAAACACTTCAATAGAGAGAGAGAGAGAGAGAGAGAGAAAATGGACTGAATGAAGTGTTGTTTCTGATTTTCTTTCCTTAGCTTCTATAGAACTCTAGTAACTAAGGTGATCCAAGGCTAGGGAAAAGACCCTAACGCCCCTAGCCACCATTTTCCCACTACACCTCAAATTCCACTTAAGATTCCCAATTAATCCCACTAATCATCCAAACACTAATATTTTTTCCCTTAGTATAACTCATACTCTAATATCTCCAGTAACTTACCAATTTACTAAAATACTCCTACGCTCACCCTGAGTCGGGTATAACTCCCCATTGTGACTTTTCTGCCAAATTGCTCACAAGGATCGCCTCGTGCCACACATCTCCAATATATCCACATAATAATGTGGTCCCACTCAAAAAGCACATATAATTTACAATTATACCCTCAACGGGTCAAAATTACAAATATGTTATTTTTCCCCAAAACGGACCCACAATCAAATTTAATGCACATAAGCTTGCATAAATAGTCATATTATCATACAACACATATAATCACACATATATTAAATTAAATCCATATATTAATCCATTTTTGCCCTCTCGGCATGCTAATCTAGGCACTAAGCCTCATTAGCAAGTTTAGGATGTTACGACTATCCCCTCCTACTGACAATTTCATTCTCAAAATTTACCTGAACAACTCGGGATACTGATCCCGCATATTTGACTCTAGCTCCCAGGTCGCTTCCTCGACCTTGTTGTTCCTCCACAGAACATTAACTAGAGGAATCGTCTTATTCCTCAGAACCTTGTCTTTTCTTTCTAGGATCTAAATTAGTCGCTCCTCATAAGACATGTCTATCTGTATCTCCAAGTCCTCATAACCAAGCACATGGGTTGTGTCCGACACGTACTTACAAAGCATTGAGACGAGAAACACTCCATGGACTCCTCATAATGAGGGGGCCAACCCTATCTATAGGCTACCTGCTCGATCCTTTCCAGGATCTAAAAAAGGTCCTACAAACCTAGGGCTCAACTTGCCCTTCCTTCCAAGCCTTTTTACTCCCCACAATGGTGAAACTCACAAAAAAACATGGTCTCCCTACCTGGAACTCCATGTTCCTATGCTTAGGGTAAGCATAGCATTCGAGCTCTCATCTTCTCAATAGCCTCACTAGTTCTCTGAACCATCTCAGGACCCAAATACTTCCTCTCTCCCATTTCATCCCAATGAATGGGTGACCTACATTTCCTACCATACAACATCTCAGTGGAAGATACTATACTCAAGGACCCCTCGAAATCTAATACACATGCTCTAAGCATGTCCTCCAATATCTGAATTATCTTCTACTATTGCCTGTCTGTTTAAGGATGATAAGTTGTACTGAACTTTAGCTGAGTCCCCATAGCCTTTTCCAGGCTTCCCCAAAACATGGAGGTAAAGATGGGATCCTGATTCGAAAACTATAGATTTCAAAAACCCATGGAGACATAAAATCTCTCGCACATATAGCTCTGCATACTGGTCCACGGTAAAGTTTGTTCTCACTGGCAGAAAATAAGTTGACTTTGTATATCTGTCTACAATCACCCATACCGAGTCATGTTGCCCCGCTGTCATAGGCAAGTCCCCTACAAAATCCATAGTGATGTCTTCCCACTTCCACTCGAGAATACCTAAAGGCTATAACAACCTCGCTTGATGCTGGTGCTCAGCCTTCACCTGCTGATAGGTTAGACACCTCGCCACATAATCAATCACATCTTTCTTTATCCCTGG